>NC_057808.1:307864228-308000682 GCF_018294505.1 Triticum aestivum | reverse complement strand
TTAAGAAGCAGGCCTGGCCGGTACTAAAACAGAGAAGTCAGCTCAGGTTTCATCTCATCTAAGCAGCAGCCAAGCGATGATTCTGGAATCGTGCCATGCTTGACAGTTGGACTTCTCGCCATACATAGAAATGAACTGCTGATGAGCTAGCTATCCCCGATATGATCTGGTACTAGACTTCACACATGTTGCCATCGTATAATCGGAGAATCAACGCTGCTGTCTACCTTCGGAAAGCAAAATAGATGATTTTCGATACTAGGATGACTACTCCCGAGGCCTGTTTTAACTAAAGAATTTACAGGTGGCCCGGTCGGTAAACTATTCCCGAGAGAGGAGAAGCAGAAACATCAATCTGTATTTTCGTATCATATTCCAGCAGCTCCAATGCCTTAGAGCGGGATCTTATCTTCCTAGAAAGAAATGAGTGTTGCACACGGATAGCCAGCTACTCCTTATGAATGGGATGCATGCATATTTCAATTCATGAACTGAAGCTCGTAGAAATCCTTCCTATCCGCCTAGTTACCTATCCGGACTTGTTTCGTAGAAATCCTACCTTGCTTTTAGGCGGAGAAAGACTATTTTTTAGTTTCTTCGGTGCAAAAGTGCCGTAGGCAAGTCCGTTTCATATAGCTGCAAAAGTTAGCAAGTCCTTTTTCCCTAAGGAAACTCGATTTCCAATGAAAAAAGTTCGGATCACTATGGGTCAAAGTAGTGTTTTTCTAGTTTACCTCATAAATGCATGTTTTGAGAGCAATATTTTTCGATCAAGTCCTAATCACTTAGCTGTAAAAGTAGGCTTTTTTCATCTCCCGAAACCCAGGCCCTCTCCCCAAAACTCCACACCAAGCCTTTATATACGCAAATATGAGCTTGCCTTGGCTTTATTGCCCTTATCGGATGGAAGTTACGGATGAGAAATGACGTATCTTACGTATCGAATCTCAAGTAACGGATGAGAATTGACGTATTCAAAGTGGAAAGAACGAATATCGATTCTCGTGGATGAACGGAGGAAATGGGAACTTGGTCTTTGCACTCTTCTTTCGGGGGGGTTATCCCATGACATGAAAAAGACCAATCAAAAACTTCTGCAAGTTAATATCAAGAAAAGAATCATATGCTCGATCCGTCGTAACAAGAGGGATAAGAAAGTCTCAACTCCAACCGCGGGAGCATTTACTATTTGGAAGTGTGCGAACGTAGCTGGTGGATCGGGGAAACAGGAAATCCTTGTGGTAATGCCGTGGGAATAGGAGTTGTTAGAGCGAGGTATTGCAATGAAACAGATTGTTCAATAGATTTCTTCATTGCTAAGGGTAAATGGCATTTTCATGGTCAAAATTCCAGAGAGGAGTTCCGAGCTTCAAGGATGCCGGATCGCACCATTCATAAGATAAACCCTTGGGTGCCCGATGAGGCACAAAACAGATAACCAGACTGTGCCCTGGGCAAGGAAATAACCATGGCAAGCCACGAAAGGAATGAATAAGCTCCCTCCGGGCTCTCCCTTCGGAGTTTCACGCCAGTGGAACTCACAAAAGCAGCGCAGCTAATGAATCAATGAATCAGTGGGCAAATCGTTGTGTCCATACATTTGATGTGCCTTTTGAAAGTCGCATTTGTTTTCAACAATCGGAAATGGGAATATTCCATTCCATGGCATAGTTCTCAATGTTAGTAAACGGAGTGCGTTATCAACTCAATAATAAATCTCCCCTACACCGTAACCGGATTACATTCATTCAAGTTGGCAATCCCCTGATCTTTGCTTCCGGTGTGCGATCCGAATTGACATATAATGACCGTAGTTAGCAGGCAATGGCCAAGGTCAGTGCATCTCGAACTAGTGGGTCACTATATCTAAACTATCTAATACAACTATTGAATGCGCTTTGAATTGCACTTCTGCTCGTAACCACTACGAACCGGAAAGGAAGGAAGCAGCTTTAGAGGAGGGATGCCGTCAAACAAAGGATTTTTTATATGCTAAAGATACCGGTTCAATATGTCATTTCCGAAACCGAGGACCACACCGCTGGGAGGACAACTCAAGCACCAAAGACAAAGGTATCGCTCGTAAAAGTGATTTTCATCGTAGTACTCGCTCTAGCGTTAGGTTCAATGCAGCGTGTAAATACCTCTAGCCCTAGGGAAGGGGGCGTGCCGTTCCCAATGGTGGAATTGCTTCTTGTCTGCTTTGCCGAGGAGAGCGCTCGCTACCCGATCCCCCTAAGCTAATGTAGTTCCCAGGTTGCCTACTAGATACCGTTTACGGCTATATCCGTGTAGGAAGCCGAGGAAAGAGATAATTGATAGTTGCCAAAACCACGTAAAAGAAATGAGATTGAACATATTTCAATTCAACAAATTCTGATTGTTTCATTATCAAATGCAAGGGATGTGGGACCAGGTTCTATTATTGGAGTTAAGCGGTGTAGGAGCCGTGCCGTTCCTGTGTATTAGCTCGTTGTTAGCAGCCCCGAAGGGCGTAAAGGGGGTAAAAGATTTCTCGGAAGCAGCTCTTCGCCTGTGGGAACTTGCTCTTTTCTTTTGTTTTAAAATGCAACCTATGCTGAAACAGCCGAATAAAAACCAAAAAGTAAAGAGGTGGATCAGTTGATCCTTTTCTCGATTGAATGCGCTTTCTATCTATCTATACCGGTACCAGGAAAAGCAGAATAAGCAGTTGAGCACCAAGAAATTCCTGTTTCAAGTAAGTACGAAGGGGCAAGAGAGACTGTCATAATATTACTATGGGAGACGGATCCTGTTAAGTCAGTACGAATGTGATACGAAAAATCCTCTTCCATTCTTTCCGGCTGGGCAACATGACTGATGGGAATGTTCGCTACTGCTTCGGCGTCCATCTCATACATATGTTCTCTGACCACCTCCATATTCCACGGCCTGGTTGCAGCATGGATAAGATCCGACACAAACATAGGTGGATCATTGGACCGCGGGCACAGCGGCGTCATAACATCTTGTTTCTCAAGAGTACGTAGCAATCGGTCCTTCTTGGAGTTCAACAAAATGAACAGTAGCTAAATTGGAACTAAGGTGACCGATCATCCACCGGTGGGTAGAAATATGAATGTTGACTAGGGTCCCCTGTGCTCATTTGATTCTGAGTCGGCAGCATATCAAGCTCCTAGCCCCGCCTTAACAACCCTCATAGTGTTATGTCCCCCGATCGATAGCTTAATACATTTCAGTATTTGGCTTGCTTTCTTCATTTTCCTTGCGTAGGTAGAAACCTTTCTGGGTGTGTCAGCACACCAAATTATATGACTATATTCAATATGCCCTGATGTCCATAGTACCGTACTCAGACGACCCTACCCTTCCTTAAAGAATAGTAGGATTACATTCATCGTTCCAGCTGTAAACACAGTTTCTAGTTTGACTGAATGAGAGTCATGCAATAGGCATCAGTAGGGAGTGCGAAAGCAAAAGCTAAGTGATCGGACTAACACAGAGTGCATTTCTCCCGGGTAAGCTTATGTTCCTGATATCTGATACCTATGTTTGCTCCTTATTTTATTAATAATTGATCAAATTTATACGCAAAATACGTAGGTTGAAGAAGTTATCAAGAAAAATGATTGGGATCTTTCAATATGCTATTCTTGATATCATGTTTTTTATTCTTGATCCTATCAAGTATGGATTCTAGATTGTTAGTTGGAGCATCCTGACCAGTCTAGTTTATTGTGATATGATCCTGAGGGACTCTTCAAATACATGTAGGGAGTCACACAGGTCTCCGACATATCAAATTGTATCTGGATTTGAGTCAGAGCATTTCCTCTGATTCCTAGCTCAGAAATCTTTGCTTTATTTACTAAAGATTGGAGCACACAAGCGCACACGCAGTAATCTGATTGAGAAAATGGATAGTTGCTGCCATCGATATTAAAGAGTCTGTCTAGTGCCAAAAAGGTCCTTCCAAGGCCTGAGCTATCAAATTCATGTGATACACACTTTGCTCTCTGCGGATCACACTCAGCTTACTACAACTGAGGGTAGGATTGGTTGCACAACGCATGCTATCCATTTGTTATTGGTGATAGGAAGATGGCTCAATCATTGAACTAGCATTGAACAACCTACTTCAGAAAAAACTTAGAGTTAACCATCTAGTGCGAAAGTGCTAGTTTCCCCCTCCCAGAGGTGAGAAGGGAGATATGAGCGTGGCGGTATCTTTTGATAGAAGCCCACATGCCCACTCTTCTATCCCACCTAACCACTTCGGGTATCAGTGGCCTCGTGATCTCCATGAACAGAGATCACTACACAAAAACAACTATATGAAAAACTTGCTTGCTTCTTCGAATCTCGAAATAACAGAACATATAGAAAGTGTTTCTGTGATGAGACCATTCTCTTCGGGGAACCTATAGAAAGATTATCAGACGGCTTTCATGATATTATGCTTCCTTGCCCGTGTGGAACATGTGTGAGCATTATGTTTTTCCAACAAGTGATCCGACTGGAAGAAGTGTTATATGAGGACTTCGAGATCAAATAGAGAATCTGTCTCTCCATTCCTCGTGAGCCACTTATTTCTCCGAAATCAGAGATCAGAGTGATTTTCCCCCTTTTTCCCAAATAGTCGACGGTCTTACACCATTGGGATACTTCGGATAAACTTGAGTACATATATGAGAGACCGGTGCTAAAACCTTTTCTCGAGATATCTTCCAGATTCTTAGGGTCCTTGCTCCGGATCTCGCCCCCCCGGTGCGAAAGCAGTTGGTTCCGTAGTTTGAGAATTCTACTAATTCCAAGTATTCCATTATTATTATTAAATAAGAGAATATAAAAAGTAAAGAGGAGAAGACATAACCAGAAGAATTGTGAGAAATAAGTTAATTTATCAAGTTGAGGCATTTCGATTTGGATTTCAAATAAGAAAGAAAAAAAGGATTTTGTGAAATTTAGGAGTCGTTCGAAAGCATCAAGAGGGAAGAACTCAGATAGAAAGGCAGGCGAAGTTGGCGGCCAACCTAATTCCCCTCCCAGTTGTACCCTTGTGCATCCCCTTCGTAAACGATTTCCACTGGATCTGGAGATTCCCCGGGTCCCCCCGAATCGTCATCTTCGGACCCCGAATCATCATCCCACCTTTTACGCTTCCTCGAAGAAGACGGGCCTGCCTCGTTCGCCCCATCATTTGCTTTTGTGCTTTCAGGGGATCCCGTGGAATGAGCCTCCTGCTCTTCCGCAGGCGCATCGGGGTCGGGAGAATCTGGTTCACCGAGCTCGGCGCGGCGAAACCGCTTCGCCAGATTGGTGGCTATTGCGACGAATTCGCTTGCGTCCCCGGCTTCCGTATAATCTGAGAAGATTTGTTGAAGAGTATCTCCTCCCTCACTATTCCACAATATATGATTTTCAGTGAACGATCGCGCAGATTCACCCTCCTCTAAAGGAAGAGGAGTGCCTACTTCGTGAAATATTCTTTCAACCTTGGAAGTCAACTCCGCAATAATGTCTTCGGGATGGGCGGCGTGCGCCATTTCCTGCTGGAGGTCTGGTAGTCCGCCAACGGGAGGTTGGTCTATGGGAAAGTCACCCTCGTTAGGAGCATTGGTCATGACGATAACATTGAGATCCGCGACATTCTCATTCCCAAGATGAAAGGCTATTCCTTGAACTCCGAATAAGACAACAAATGCCATTATTAGTACAGGCAACGCAAGACCAAACGATGGTATAGCAATGAACAAAAGAATGACACTTGGAAATATGGTCCGAATAATTTCGATAGTAGTTCCATGAACAATCCTTTGTGGGATTGGATTAGTTTGCTCGTTGAAATGCCATAAAGCGCGAACCAACATCCGTGATACGAAAACCAAAATAAGAATGAGGAAGAAAAAGATATCGTGATGTAAAATGATCATGGGGACACATTGTTTTTAGGACCACAATTTCCTGCACTGTGCCTGTAGTGATTTCAGAATTCGGCAACTTAGCCTACTAAAAGATCAGTTACAAGAGCACAATGCTTTTTGTGGCTTCCTGCTCGGCAGAGAAGCCACGCTGCCGGGGCGGCCCTGTCACCCGGAGAAGATTTCTTTTCTTTGCTGATTCCTCTCAATGAAATTTGCGAAGAATAGCGGAGAGAAATGGTAACGTAATAAGGGAAAGGGAGCTAGCAGCTTCCATATCGCCCCCAAAAAAGAACCAAAAAGTTCCAGAGGCATCTTCCATTCATTTCGATTTAGGTCTTTCTGCACCATATTTAGATCTTCCCTTTCTACGATCCGGAATTCCCAGCAAATCCTTGACTCCTCGAATACGATGGGATTTCACACCTGGCGAATCTTTCACTCTACCTCCTCTGACTAAGACTATAGAATGTTCCTGCGAATTATGACCTTCGCCTGGAATGTGAGCAAATATATCATGTCGATTGCTCAACCGTACTTTTGCTATCTTACGTAGAGCTGAATTAGGTTTTTTCGGTGTTCTCGTCGAAACACGCAGGCATACTCCTTGCTTCTGGGGACATTGATCCGAAGCTCGAGTACGGTCCGTGCGCCGTTTTTCTTCTCTACCATGACGAATCAATTGATTTTTTGTAGGCATCCCTCTTTCCTATGTCCTTCCCCCCTTTGCCCTTTCAAAAGTGGTTACTCCCGATCCGAAGCACCCCTTTTCCATTCATAGAGAGATCCAATCGTCAAAATCAATAAAAAGGCCATCATGGACCAAGATCCAAACAGATCAATCTTGTTAGGAGGTACTGCCCAAGGAAAAGAAAAGGTGACTTCCGGATCAGGGATAATAAATAAAATAGGAACCGGATAAAATCGTATATCGAAACGACTTCTGGCATCACCGGAGGGATCGGAACCACATTCGTAGGCCGACAATTTTTCTGGATAGGTCGAACTATTGGAAGCAAATGGAAAAGGAACACCGAGTGGAATCAAAGAAACTAGCGGACTGATCACTAAATAGATACAAATAGGTGCAAATTCCGACATCACCAAAGCCCACTTCGTTCTCTCGCTCTCCTCGCGGCGCTCCTTGCTCGCGGAGCGGCATACCGAAAAAAAGACGCTCAGATGTGGATTCGAACCACTGAAGGATTTCAAGGGCAATGCCCCTTGCTCTTCCCACTGAAACAAGAAAAAAAGGATTTGCAGTCCAGCAAGAAAACGGATGCGCTAACGCGCAACGGCTTTCGCGCTAGTTGCTCAATCCGTTGCTTGTTTTGCTCTAACCAGCTGAGCTACCAGAACCACTTGCCTAAAGTCTCTTTTCTTCATCTATGAGCATCCTACCTGCAGTGGAGGAGCTTGCTCAAGAACCGAGAGCCGGCCAGGGACTGGACGGCCCTCGTTCGGGAAGGTCTTCTTCGCTATAGACGCCACCAAGAACAAGAAAGGGGCGCTCCGCTCCTAGTCACTAAGCAGCTATTCTGTCCGACGGCGGACTCCATCAATCTGAGGTTCTTTCTCTCACGTAATTTCGCCCGCCCGTTCTACTTCCGTGCCGGAGGAAATGGGATTCGAACCCATGATACAATCTTCTTGTATGTCGATTTAGCAAACCAATGCCTTAAGCCACTCAGCCATACCTCCAAGTTGTTGATCGGAATTGGATGTGCCGGGTTGGTTGCCCGAAGATCCACTGCGTAAGCCGTAGCGCGCGTACTCTTCTTTACTGAGCGAGAAAGACTCTATCCAGATCTATGGATCTCCCCAGCGTCCAAGCGAGACCCCATCCAAACCAAATCCGCCACTCGTTGGGCGAGGCCTTGCTTTCTATGAACACCTCACCACTGAATGAGAAACTTAGCCTCCGACCCGACCAAGAGAGAAGACAGGGTCAAGCCGACGCCGCCCTTCCTCACCTGCCTGAATGGAATGAATATCTCCTTCGTCTAGTCGAGAAGGGAAAAAGCCCGGCGGGGAACAGGACCGTGACTCTTCTAAACCATTACATGACGGAGAAGTCCATTCTCGTCATGATCGATCCACGTCCTACCATAGTGCCCGGAGAACCTGCTTCTAGAAGATTCTATAGTGATCCACTGGAATCGGCCTCGGGTGACGCCTCCCTAGTCGTCGAAAGATTTCATCCCTCGCTCGGTCGTTAAGGTGGGGTGAAAACTGCAATTAATGCTCTATCTCCGTCATAGAATATGGGATACTCACTTTCAATGGCCTCGCATCCCCAGAGCCTCAGACTGGCCTGCCCTTCCAATCGGGGTTATAACGGGTCCGGTATCAGCAACACCAGCCAATCGTGTTGGTACGGTGGGTTCCCCATACCCACTATTCGGAAAAAAAGCTTGCCATAGCAGCTCAAACCTCCGATCGGGAAATGGGAGTTCTAACCGGTCCTAACCCCAATTCCAAACAAATTGATTGGACCGAGGTTCGTGCAGGGAGAGAATAGAAACTAATAACGATGGAGCAAGAAAACGGATGCGCTAACGCGCAACGGCTTTCGCGCTAGTTGCTCAATCCGTTGCTTGTTTGGTTCGAGGTTGAGCTCACCCGCCGCCCTACGTCAGTAGTCTTCCTAACTTCTATTCCCTTTTTTTTGCTCTAAGGTAAGGTCCTTCAAGAACAGCATTGCGGTCGCAACGGGGCTCTGGGTGAATATTGTCCGCCCGTATGAGCCGGGCTGTGAATATTTATAGGTCGGGGTCTTTACTGAAAAACCACAATACTACACTACAACAATTTGAAGAAATCCGCAAGTGACTCTAATTTGAATTCACTAGTCGTGTTGAGTTTTTTTTTATTTCAATATAAAAAATCTGCCAATCCCGATATTCCCACATTTCATTCTGGTCCAGTGTCCATTCCTGAATGAAAGAAATGAGCTTTGCCCCTTCACTCACTTCTGAATGACTCCTTTAGCACTCTCTTTTTTATATCAAAAAATAGAAACAGTTTACCTTTACCATACCTTCCAAGCAAGAGTGTTTTATTGCAAGATTAAGTTATTACTGAACAAAGAGAAATTCTCATTATAAAGGATGAGAGAAATTCGGAAGCACTTTTTTCTTATTCTAGCAGACGGAATTGAATTGGTCTAATTTAGGACTTTCCAATCGATTTTTATCTTACCTAATTCTATCTACGCCCAGGGGGTAGGTACGTCGCAAGCTCTGGGCAGCTATCTTATTCCAAAGAATCTCGCTCCCTAAAAGGTTGCCGATACCATACCTCTATTGAACCCTACTGGATCCAATTGTTTAAGTGTTTAGTCGAGAGGAACCACATTGACACCATGCTTGTGCTAAGCCACAGCTCCATCAAACTAATCTGGATTTCTTCTTGTTTACGAATAATGGGGCATCTGCCTAACCCTATCAAACCTCTCTGCAACTACTTCTCTCTGTTCTCAGCAGCCCGAAGGATTTTTCTAGTCTCAAAGTCCTATTAGAACTCCCGCGCTTGCTCCTTTGGAGCCAAATGGATCCGAATTTCGGTAAGATAATACAAGAATCGTATTTGGTTGGGTTCTAACTCTGCTGTTCAGTCTGGCGCGGGTGTGATACCGGTGAAGAAGCGAGTAGTTGACAGTCAGGGAAGTAGATTCCTTTAAGGAGAGAAATTCATTGGTTTAGCCGTTAGGCGGAGCTTCTTTACACGCCGGTAGCGGAACAGCCCAGGCAGCTTAACGTGCTCTTGGCACAAAGGTAATAGAATGGGAGTCTGACGACACCCGGTACTCGGGATCTCCTGCTTGAAGAAGCAAGGAATTTCAATTACTCAGCCGTTGAATAAAATAAACTAGATACCCATGTTTCCAATATTTACTTCTCTTTACTTGCAGGACCTGGCCTAAGCATAAAGTAGATTTGCTGCACAAGCTCAAGTGGAGGAGGAAGCAGGGGTGGCGAACAAAATGTTGGTATGGAAGATCTCTTGCTCCCCCCCTGAAGGGTTCTTAGATTACCAAGTAAGGGAGGGAGGTAGGTACCATGGTTTCCTTCTTTTATTGAATACCAGTAACGCGAGTAAACATTTAAGTGAGAAGTTAGGTAAGCGTTGCCAATGGCCAAAGCCTTTACTCTTTACTTCTTGACTATAGTAATAGTCAATAATGTCACTAGATTTCGGCATAAATACTAGCCAGGTACCATTTCCCAAACTTGATTTCCTTTTTATGCACCTGTTTATGCACCTGGGTCATTGTTCACGAACTAAGACGGCTTAGCCGCCTTTCTTTGGGCCGTATGAAGGAAGTACTTCAACGAATGGGTAGGTTGCCAACCCAACATTATAGGCGGGAAGTTCTCCTTTCTCCAAGTATGCTCATTAGACCGATAGGTGAGTAGCTAGTATAGTAGTAGCCAATACTCAAAACCGATAGTAGAAGGGTCGGTGGATGGCCCTTGCGAAAGTGGCCACGCCGCATCCCTTCAGTAGCCAATCCTTTTTCTCAACGATGCAGTTCGCTTGGAACATGGCACAAGGTGTGACGTTCCGAGCGGTGGAGGACAACCTGTTTGTTGTTCCAGTTTTCTGCCTTGGCGACTGGCAGAAGCTCATGGAAGAAGGGCCGTGGCTGTTCCGCAACCATGGCGTGTAAAGAAGCCTTACGACGGGATGGCTAACCCGCGATCTGTGGTTCTGAACCAGATTCACGTCTGGTCGCAGATTCATAAGATCCCGGAACTGTTCCGCCTGGAAAACCTGGTGCGGGATCTGGCTAATAAGAAGCAACAATAGAGAATCTCGCCTAGCTCGAGGCTGCGCCTCAGTGCCCTCTGTAAGTACTTTCTAGTAAAAAGAACTACCTTTCAAAGCACATACCATTATGGCTAGCTAAAACGAAAGAATGAGAGTACAAGGTATGGGTCTACGCTTCCAGCTTGCTCTAGAAAAACGGAAATTGGATCTCTCTCTGGTGGGAGCCTGGCAGCGGGGAAAACGGCACCTGCAGGGGTCCAGGTCTCCATGATGAACAACCACGACTTTGATCTTAACGAGCTGCCGCCTGAGCATGAGCAGCTCGTTCAGGAGCAGCCACTGTTGAAAATAGCGAGCCTCTAGAGGATGACGCTGATACATCATTTGATTTGTTTCGGGATGCAGAAGAACAGCCTGATGAGTACAATTATGATTATGATGACTATGTTGATGAATCCATGTGGGGAGATGAGGACTGGACAGAACAAGAACATGAGAAAGCGGAAGATTACGTGAGCATCTATGCTCACATCTTGTCCACCCCAGTAAGTGAACCTTTTGTATCCTTTTGCTTATATTTTGCTGTTCGTTCTGTAAATGACCTTGAGTTGTTTTTCACATTCTTTCTACAGGTAATTGCAGATATTGACAAAGATGGTGTACATGAAATGGTGATTGCACTTTGACTCAAAAGCACTATTCGATAAGACGCAGTAGAACTGTGCACCCGTTTTTGTTTGAGTTTGAGGCGACCTATACTAAACTATAATAGCAAGGAGAGACAGCAGCTGATACCAGATCATACTACAGTACAGCTAGTGCGTGCTAAAACCCTCCTTGTGTACTAGGCTTATGAATAAACTAAACTGTTGAGACGTCTCTAGTGTAGGTGACAGGGAAGCCATGCTCGTTAGAAGAGAAAACAGATGGTTTGAGCAAGCATGGGTTCAAGCTCTAGTGGATGGGTTTGATAGCTGAACGCAAGGATAATTCATCTACGTAGCTAGTTGGTTATGGTGGCGGAGAAGCCCCTCTTTAGCTAGATTGGGCTCCTTTACTACTTTATTTAACCCGGGGTTATGCCTAAAACCGGTATCTTATGCGTGTTCGACTAGTTCCATTTCTGATTCTCCTTCTTCGCTGGGGTCTACATACGAAAGAATGGAACACTCGACAGCTTCGATACTCAAATAACCAGCTCATTATGCTTAGGTTGGGTTAGGAAAACGAAGCTTTCCAAGGGACTAGTTCTTTCGCGCATCTGTTTCTCCATCCGTTCTCTTCACATAAGAAGCCAGCCGCCTACTCCTACTATTGGGTCGGTTGGTCGGTCAAGTGAACCACGCCCAGCAGGTGGGTATGCCGATAAGATTCCTTTGTTCGACGTACGTCCATATGAAGCGAGCGCTTCAAAACGAGGCTATTATGCTGAAACTAGGGCTCCCTCTGGACGGGTAGAGCGAGAGGGATAGCAAGGACTTGAAAAGGGAAGGAAGGGTCTTAGAACTACTGAAACAGTAGTAGAACTCTTCCAAAATCCAAATAGGAGAGTGAAAAACAAAAAGAAGACCATTGGGCTGGGGAAGACTCCCTCAATCACTCTGCTGGGCGATGCTTCTTACTCTACCTTTCAATTCCTTTGCCTTTCTTCTTCTGATCGATCCAATGGTTCGGACTAGGACGCGTAAACCCCGAAGGGAGATTGACCCTACCTAAGTATTTTCTTAGATAGAAGTGGTTGGTCAAGTGTGAGTCACGCCGGGGCGGGTAGACCCACTTTTAATAGCAACGCCCAGATCAATGGAAAATGGAAGTTTCTAGAATTGCTGCTCTGTTCTGTTCAAGAAGTCTTTCTCCAGGGTTCGGTTCAGAAGGCGGGATGGAAGAGAGAGAATGGGCTCATCGTGCGACAAGGTCGATCGATCACTCAAACTGTTCGGTATCTCTACAATTGAGTGAGCTGTGTTGCGAAGGAAAATGATGAAATTGCTTACTTTTCACAGGCGTGAATTCTATCTTCGATTAGATAGTTTCCATGCTTTTGATAAAAAGATGGGTTGGTATCTGAATGAAAGTCGGTAAGCAATCAATCTAGTGCTGTCCTCGGCAGACCAGGAAATGTAATAAACTTTGGAGCCTCATCATTGGAAAGATTGACAACTTAACGGTCTGAAAAACTATTCAAAGAGTGACTTTTAAGCCCCACTGGTTCGCTTTATTTTCAACGGACATTTCCTCCCTCGTCAGCAGCTTCATTACCTGCTAAGTCTGGAAGGGTAGTAAAATCACTCACAACAATCAATCTTTTCTTATGAT
This sequence comes from Triticum aestivum, assembly GCF_018294505.1. NCBI lineage: Eukaryota > Viridiplantae > Streptophyta > Magnoliopsida > Poales > Poaceae > Triticum > Triticum aestivum. Next base: position 307,987,690 of record NC_057808.1, on the reverse strand, counting down.
ACTGATACGATGCAAACGGTGACACCCCCGGATAATGTGTCTGTGCATTTGTGTCTGTCTTCCCTTAGATGTGAGGAATCGAATCTCTATTGAAATCTGGAATCACAAGGTATCCTTTCTTTAAAAACACATGAACGGGCGCCCTGAATGAATAAGAAATCGCTGCTATAACAGAGAGTTGCCCCAGATCATACAATGTGGTTCTCTACTTTCGGCTGGCTGGCAGATCAGCGTATTTATACGAAAGAGTAGACAAAGGTTCTGACAGGGGTAACTACTACCAAGAAGCGAACTCAGAGAGATGAAGAGAGAGAAGTTAGCCGCAACCGATCATCGGAGGAAGCAGGCTTACAAGAAACTGATGGGACGATCGGAAGAAGAGAGTGATAACAGGTTTCTAGTTGACAACCTTCCGCATTTCTTATTGGGATAGATTTCATACATTCCTATTTCCTTTACCCTCCCATGAGGAAAAGCTGGTGTGATTAAGGTTATCTAAAGAAAAGCTCATAGTGTTATGCCTTGTAGCTTATTCCACTCTCTATAGTAGTTCCCTTCGATTCAACGCAGTGAAGACAGTTTCAATCGGGTCGATGGACCCTTGGTTGTTTTTGTGATAAGTCGCTATTATCAAATAAATAGTCATTTCTTGCTCGATTCGAGAGGTGATTTCATTCCACAGTGACAATTCATGTTGAACGCGTCCTCCGGCATTTACGATTCTTCCTACAGAGGGCACTACTGGCAAAGAATAACCTTTCCACCCGGCGAGAAAAAGAGACAGAGGTTTGCACTTGGTCCTCTTGGTTAGGATGTAGAGGGGATCTATCAACAATCCCGTCGTCTTCTTCCAGCTTTTTCCTCTGAATTTGATATACTTCAAAAACGAATCACTCTTTTCAGTATGAATGGCTCACTCTCCCATTCTTTCCGGCTAGGGCAGCAGCTAGACCCATATCTTTTGATGGCGAGCATCGATCGAGATCCTTCGGTGAAAGCTAGAACCAACTCTGCGAGGAAAGCGGAAGCAAACAGTTATGATGTGGTTGATAGTGTTTTTAGGGATAACCTAAGTCGGCGTTACCCGACATAGTCAACGGGGTACCTTCATTCTTTAACAATTCCGGACATAGGAACAATGAGCTGTCTCCACGGCTTCTCTTCCAAACCAATATCGCAATGGATCTATCTTCAGCTTATTCTCTCAATCAATGAATGCGGGTCATCGTGGAGAATCAGGGGAAGTGTAGACTATAAGTAGCCAATTTGCAATTCATTTCCTTGGCAATGACGAGTGATGGTATCTCGAAGCCATTCATCTTATCTCTGCAGCAGGAGATTCTTCACCGGACAAAAGATAAGGAAAAGACAAAGAAATCCCATGGGTAGTTTTTGGAAAAACCTATTCTGTAGGAGAGAGAGGCCTACCTATGAAAACTAGTATGTATCTTTTTCTTGGTTTAAGCAGTGCAGGAAATTGTCGGTCCTAAAAACAATGTGTCCCCATGATCATTTTACATCACGATATCTTTTTCTTCTGGTTATGCGTTTTCCTCTTCACTTTTATTTTTATTTATTTGAAGGAATCGTCCGGGCAGAAACGGGGAAGAATCTCTTCTGTCGTAGAGGCCTCGTCGAGTGCTTCCGCTACGCCAGGAGATGATGATCCACGAAAAAACAAAGTGGGACGTCAAGACGCCGATGGAAAAGATGGGTTTCGGTCGGAGCCATCCGCAAGCCGCACCCCGCCCAACCCAGAAGTACCCTCCATTTCGTTGTTGAAAAAGCAAATAAAGAATGTTCTGAGATCCTGTCGAAATCGTAAGCTGCCCGAAACCAAATTGGAAGAAATTTACAGGGATCTTAACCTGGAAAATGCGAGCTAGGAAAAACGGGTAAAAAAAACCAGGTCCTCGAGGGCATTTCAAGGCGACGCCTTTATTTTTTAAATAACATGAAGGATAAACCCCATATCGACTTAATTGTGAAAGTCCACGATTGGGATCGCGCACGAAATAGAAATTTACTTGTGTAGGTTTCTCATAGCAAATAGAGAAACCGAGGCCCCTACTTACCTACCGGGTAGGTGGGGGGGGAAGAAGAGTGGGAACGAGGGCTTCTTTCACTTGTTTGTTTTCCTACAACGGTATCTCCGAACTCAACGGCTCCCACGATTCGGAGCGATAGCGAATTCATACGAGGACTACGAAGCGAATAATTGCATTCCTTCCAGGAGGTCGAGCGCACGCTTTCCTCGGTTTCGAATCAAGGGACAAAGATAGATCCTCGGTAACGGCAAAGGGGATAGCCTTGCTTTTGAACATTCATGTGCATATATTTTCATTAGATGTGCAATCGAAATCAGTAGGAGAGAAACTTTCATCCCTATATTTCCACTGAAATGGAATTAGCGATACCTTTGCTTTTAGTTTGAATTCATGAATCCTGTTTCTAGTGGCGAGTAACTACTACGAAAGGTACGGAAAACGGGAAAGGCAAAGCACAGGAAAGAAGAATATATTCAATAATGTCATCCTTGTTTCGGTACCGGATTCAACTTGTCGAGGCTTCTGCTCGTAACGTCACTCACTGGATCAAATCAAAGGGCTCGGTTTCTGCTCCTCGGCAAAGGCAAAGTCAATTCAATAGGAATCCGAATCCTAAAAGGCAAGACCCAAACCACCGGTCGATCAACAGTTCTTCTTTCACTTCCATCTCTTGATACCTGTTTTCTTGCTTTTCTTACCACTGCTGTAGTGAACCGCATCTCTAAGCACCGGGAGTCGTGAACCGCGCACAAGGTCCTTCTTAAACTAGAAATAAGTGAAATAATTGTTCTGGGTCACCTTGGCTTTTGTGTTCAGTAGTTAGTAGGGGAAGTTGCCCGGCTTGGTATCTCTCTTCCCTGTAGAAAACCAATCACAAGTCCCTCCTTATTTTCACTCCAAAAAGCTGGAAAAAAGAGCAAATCTCGGATAGCCTAACTTGTTTTTTTGCCCTGGAAAAGGCAGCTACTATCCCTGCTGGATTTCCAGAAAACGGAATGTACCTAGGGAACCCTATTGATCAGATCAGAGACTGAACCTAGTGATCTTTCTCCTGCTGGCAAGCATCGATACCTGTCTCCTAATGAATTGATCTTCTCTTGGGCTCTGATTCACACAATCGGAAAGCCCTTGCGATGTGGGTCACCCTTTTCCTCTATACATCTGTTCCGCAAAGGGGGCTTGCTATTCTCTGCAATTGAAGGTTGGGCCTACATATCTCTTATTTGTGTGGATCAACCATCCAACCTTTCTTCTTTCTTTCCATAAAAGCGTAGGTAGAATGCGTATAGTAATGGTAGAGCTGATGTATGGCTAAGCAGGGCTGATGGAGCTCTTGGAAAGAAGTCAGTATCCAGCTTATCCCTAGTCTAGCACTCTGCTGTGAAGTCAGAAACCCATTAACAAGCAAGGCTGTAGTGAACCTCTTCCTTAAGGGATTGTGGAATGCACACATCCCGGAATACAGTTGGGTGATCCATTAAGCTAAGCAAGAGCTATGAACAACCTAGTGACGCGGTGGCAAGCATCGATACGAGGAAGGTGATAGATCAGATACGATTTCCTTCATAGGATACTCTTTTTCCTTCGGATTGTGGAATGATAGGAAGGGCCTAATAGTAGTGATTTAGTGCGATGTGAGGTGCCCCGCGCGTGAGACTTTCTGAGGTTAAGAAAATAATAACAGGGCGGCTTTCTTAGACTCGGCTCTATAGCACTCTTTGAGTAAGTTCGTTAACGAGGTAGCAGTTCTACACGAATGAAAACAGACCTATCTTCTCTTTCTTGGGCGGGGCACCAAATTCATGTATCTTTACCAATTAACCAATTTCTTGACGCTGGGGTGGATCCTAAAGAGATACCACTTCCTCATGAATTTATCTTGAATCGGGACCTTTTGGCTCAACTTTATCCTAGTTTTGCCGAAGGAGCAACCCCTTTTTTCACTTTAAATTGGTCCAAATACGCAGAATTTCTGACTTTTCGCGGAGGACTAGATCCAGTAACCGGTGGTCTCTGGCTGACCGATATTGCGCACCATCATTTAGCTATTGCTATTCTTTTCCTAATCGCAGGTCATATGTATAGGACCAATTGGGGTATTGGCCATGGACTTAAAGATATTTTGGAGGCTCACAAGGGCCCATTTACAGGACAAGGCCATAAGGGTCTTTATGAAATCTTAACAACGTCATGGCATGCTCAATTATCTCTTAACCTAGCTATGCTAGGCTCTACAACCATTGTTGTAGCTCATCATATGTATTCTATGCCTCCCTATCCATACCTAGCTACTGACTATGGTACACAACTTTCCTTGTTCACACACCACATGTGGATTGGCGGATTTCTAATAGTCGGTGCTGCTGCACATGCAGCAATTTTTATGGTAAGAGACTATGATCCAACTACTCGATACAACGATCTATTAGATCGCGTCCTTAGACACCGCGATGCAATCATATCCCACCTTAACTGGGTATGTATATTTCTAGGTTTTCACAGTTTTGGCTTGTACATTCATAATGATACCATGAGTGCTTTAGGCCGTCCACAAGATATGTTTTCGGATACTGCCATACAATTACAACCTATCTTTGCTCAATGGGTACAAAATATCCATGCTACTGCGCCTGGCGTAACAGCTCCTGGTGCAACAACAAGTACTAGCTTAACGTGGGGAGGCGGCGAGTTAGTAGCAGTAGGTGGCAAAGTGGCTTTGTTACCTATTCCATTAGGAACCGCAGATTTTTGAGTCCATCACATTCATGCATTTACCATACATGTGACTGTATTAATACTTTTGAAAGGTGTTTTATTTGCTCGGAGTTCCCGTTTGATACCCGATAAAGCAAATCTAGGTTTTCGCTTTCCTTGCGATGGGCCTGGCCGAGGGGGAACATGTCAAGTATCCGCCTGGCATCGAACTCTATTTTCTGTATGTTAATGAAAGGTTTAGACTAAAGCGGGGTAGAGGAATTGGTCAACTCATCAGGCTCATGACCTGAAGACTGCAGGTTCGAATCCTGTCCCCGCCTAATCACGTCAGATACTTGTACGAGTCCTGATCTCCTGGGATCAGCAGACAGTCTTACTAGCGATGAGTAAACAAAGTCGCTAGGAAAGCTATAGATAGGTATCAAGGCACAACCGAACTGACAAGTAAGTTTCGAAGACTTCCACCTATTAATGTTCTTTTTATTTTTTTGCTGCTCGTCTCGCCGTAAGTTATTGACCAGTACCAAATGTGACAACCTTCAATTCAAGTTACAAAACCTGGAATTTGAAACAGAAGTTAGGGTGCTTGATGTACAAGGTTATGATCTTATTTTAGGCATTGACTGGTTGTCAAGTTTTGGTCAAATGACAGTTGACTGGAGTAAAGGAATGCTGAAACTCAAGCATAAAGGCAATCAGGATCTTACAAGCAGGGAAACTACCTCGCATTGGGGCCAGCATAGTATCCGGTAAGCCTTCTCGAAAGAAAAGGCCCCTATGAATACTAGTCCACTTGTCATTCTTGGGTCCCTACTTCTCAAGAAAAGTCAACTATCGCTTTCCCTGCTTTCAGGAACTTCCAACTAGTCACTTCAATCGCTTTTGATCTCTTCCGTTTCGCTTTGCTTTCCAGTTTCCTTTTACGATCATCATCTCCTTCACTGAAACATGCTTCAAACCACTCACGTTTTGGAAAATCGAATGTACAATCTATCTTCTTATCCCGTAAGGAGCCAATGGAGTTCGAGGTCAGGTGTTACAGACTTCTAGAACAGAGCACTGAATACCAAGTCAAGGTGGATACAGCAGAGAATGCAGATATCTAAAGGCCGAAGCAAGTAGATATAGGTTAGGGTCCACTCGATATATAGCACAAGGTGCAGCAAAGGGAAGAGAATTGCCACTACTTCTTGGGTATTGCGATGGACCTTGTTTCAAGTTCTAAGAAGAAGAATACTAGATTGACTCTAGAAGAGAGAGAAGGATAGATAGTATAGATGATATATGCGGCTTGTATGTATCAATTGACGGGTTTATGTTAGAGGAGAAAAAAGTATCAAGAAGTTCTTCCACTGCTTCCAGTCGGATAAAAAGAAAGGAATAGGGATCCATACCTTTTTCTCATGACCTGAGGGCTTCTTGTTGTTGGTTGCATTCCACTAGCTTGCTTTCCGTCTTGCCTTTGCTACTTGAGAGAATGCCTTTGACCGAGCAGCTCTTCCACTCATTTTATTAGCAATCAAACCTCTTCCCTTCAACTCGTACCGAAGGCTATGTCCCAGTAAGCATTTCCTCTGTTTCCTTGTTTCCCACCTCTGACCTTCCGCTATGACATGACCAGTCCACTAATAAGTCAGGTATCTCTGAAAAGTAAGACCGTCCTCTTCCCTTCGTCAATAGAAGAACTCCAACCATGCTTTCTTGAAATAGCAGTTATTGTCTTCCTGGTCAGCTTTCGACGAGTGACTCTTGGTTGCGGGGCCAGGGGGGGGACCTACTATCTACTTAACCGCTAGGCAAAGAGGGAGGAGCCAGGAAGCGGGCGTTTAGTGAGGAAGAGACAAAAAAGCATTTCGTCGATAAAGATGAGTGCTTTCGATCGGCTTGTTGCACTAAAGCTGCGAGGTTCTTTGATCGAATCAGCTCTTTGCGTTTACTTTCATCCCATCCCACTCTCTTTCTTCTTTCGTTTTAAGAAAAAAAGAAGGAATTTTAAAATCCTTCTTATCCTTCTATACAATCCAATCATGCAGTCTAGCTCTACTTTACAACGATATATCTAGCTTTTAGTTTTGTTGAACTGCGCTTATCTCAGGAAATGAGGATAACTTAACGGAGCCCAAACTCATTTGAAATAGGTTTTCTAGCCTTTGGCTTAAATAAAAGATCCAGCTAACTTGTGAGATAGAGCTGTCTTCCTGGCTGGAACAGGATGGTACCTTATGACTTCAACTGGAAATGGCTTGCATGGATCCAAAAAAAAACTCAAACCAACTATTCAACAATTAGTGGGACCTAGAATGAAACTACCATTGTCTTCCCATACTCATCTACATCAACCACCGGCTACAGAGGGAGCTAGCCTGGAAAGAAAAGGAAATGAATGGAGGGTATAAGTATTTCACTGGTAAAATCCCTTCATTAAAGACACACTCAAAAATAGTTTGTTTCAAAGAAAAGGAAATACCACTGAAGAAGATCTTACTTTTTTGGCATTAACTGAAAGCCCAGACACTCTGTTAAAATGAGTCATGATACTAGTAAGCTCTTGGATAGAATTCAGATCACCACCGCTGAAAAAAAAGATCATCTGCAAAGCACAGATGGTTGAGTCTGAGCCTCAACCAGCCTTTGTGAAAAAACTAGATTGCAGCTGATTTTTATGCTTCAAAGCCCTATATTAGAGTTACGACCGTCCACCAATAGAATAGAGACAGCGAAAGAAAGGGACAATATATTGGAATCTAAAGCCAGGGAGCTTCTAAATAGCCGGGGAATTAGCCTGGATGATGATGAAGACATCTCCCGGGCAGCAGATCTTATTTTATATGGGAAAAGGCGCGATCAAGTCAACTATGCGATCCGGGCCTTAAACCGTGTAACCTCCAAAACCTGGAAGGACTTCCTGGATGAATTAAGAAAGTTGAGTGGGCCGTTTAGTTTATATAGATGAAATCGAATATATAAAAAGTTTGATCTATTCTGTTGAAATAGAATACCCTAAAAAAGTTTTCTAAACGTGGGCCACCATTTGTATTCCGACGAAATGCTATCACCCAGAAAACAGAGATTGAAAGGATAGTAGAGGAGCTGTTGCAAAATGCTGTAATCAGGCCCAGTACAAGCCCCAAAGCAGCTCTGGTGTTGAAGAAAGATGGAACCTGGAGAATGTGTTTCGACTATCGAAAACTAAATGCAGCAACTATGTTTTCCAAATACCCCATTCCTATCATAGAAGACCGGCACTTTTGGATGAGGTGTGAACTAAGATAGATTTGAGGGCTGGTTATCACCAAATAAGAATGAAAGGAAGAGGATATCTACAAAACAGCCTGAAGGACCGGCTTTTTGAATTCAAGGTGATGCCCCGGCAACCTTTCAACAACTCATGAATAGTGTTTTTAAAGAGATATGTTGGAAAGGGGTATTGGTCTTTTTCGATGACATTCTAGTGTACAGTTCTACCATGGTGGAGCATCTCAAGTTGCTAGAGGAAGTGTTCCGGCAGAACAAACTTTTTGTGGGTGAGCCAAATTTCATAAAGGAAATACATTATTTATGAAATTGGGGTATCTACTGATACAAACAAGGTAGAGGGCATGACAGCTTGGCCAGAACCAGCCAATGTCAGAGAACTCCGAGGGTTGCAGGGGTTATTACAGGAGGTTTGTACCGGGGTATGGAGCTATCAGCAGGCCTTTAACTGAGTTGTTAAAGAAAGGTGTGGAGAAGAAGCCAGAAAAGCATTTCTCAAGCTCAAAAGTGCTAAGATATGGTGATGCCTTTGAACGTTGACTGGGAGAGCGGCTCGAAAGAGTTGGGACAGACTAGAAGCTTTGAAGTTTATGTTCTTTAAAAAGATAATAGCAATCTTGACTTACATCCGGTCAAGATCCCCGTGAAGGAATGCTGATTGAACATCGAGCTGATAAAGAGGGAGTACCATACCCAAGATACTCCATTAAAGGAAAGGTATGCTTGTTTGGTTTCTTTGGTCCGAGAACACACACCACAAACTCTCGCAGTCGATGAGGAAACGTTAGTCAAACTACATTTCAGTAATCCGTCTGGCCTTAACCTCTACGCAAGGAGATCTTACGTATAGACCCATGATTAGGTAACTACTTCTTCTTTTATTCGGAGTATCCAATGGAAAGTGGGCCTCTATCTACAGGTCATGGATACCTGGGCGCTAGAAAGGTTACCGAACCAGGGTTAAGTGAGGCTGTTCAAACTTCACGGCCTTCACTATCGGATGTATATGAGTAAAATCAGACATCAGTATCACAACCTAGCGTTATCCAGATCTTTCGTTGATCCAGGCGATTTTGGGAAGGACTCAGCATTCTCCCACAAAAGGCCAGGCCTTGAGTTTCTAGCCGACTCATATAAGTCAGGGTGTCAATTTTTTTTAGGTGACGTATCTTTCTCTCTGATGTTCTCCGTGGTCTCAAAGGATGATCAGTCGGATAGCGACATTGGTAAATAAAAAGAAGAAGTTTACACGCCGGGTGCATACTTCAGTGCCACTAATTAGCGACTTTTTTTTGCCCTTTACCTACACCATGTAGACCGGAGGATTACACAGAATCCCATTGGCGAGTTTCAGACAGCTAGGTTATTCAAGAAACTTGGAATACCAACTCCAATGCTTGGCTTGCTGAATCAGCATATGGATTACTTCATTGAATTTCTCGGCCCGAGCTCTTGTGATTGGTCCACTTGGCAGGTGGAGTGGATCCTTAGCAGGTTCATGTGTTCCTTGTTTACGTAGCTCTTCTGTTGGATCACGTAGCCCCTCCGTTGGATTACGTTGCTCTGCCCTTGGATTACTTGAGTCATTTCTGGGTTTACTTGGCTGCTCCGCAACATGTTGGTTACTTGATCCTTCGCTTTGTTTACTTGGGAGCCCAATACTTATTGGTTGGGAAAATTACCTTCCAAGGAAAATGATCCTCCCACTGGACCGAAAAACCCATATATTCCCATGGGAATGGGTGGTGCTGAACAAGCAGGCAGGCCCAACGTTGTTTATCTTTACTGCAATCCTGGTTAGGTAAAAGGAATTCCGCAGCAGCGGGTACGTGATTAGTTACAACCAACGGAAAGACTTATTGAAATAATAGGGAATTTCCTCATCCAGTCTACTCCTAGGACTACATCATATGCTCCCAACTCCATGGCCAACAAATCAAACTTCAATCGATATCCTTGCATCTCCCACTGTACACCAGAACACATCCCATACAATCGGCCCGAAGAGCATCAATGAGCAGGCCTTTATTAAATAGATTTAACCGGAAACAAACAAATCATAAAGATACATGCGATTAAGTTGGACTTCACACCAGAACATAGGTAGTTACGTCCAGTATGTCCCCCCTCGATTCCCGACATGCTATGATACCCCAGGGTGGGTAGGAGCGGGTCGAGTCCGTATCACCGCGGAACAACTGCAGCGTCCGGATCTGATCTATCTACTCGGCAATTCATCCGGTGACTTCACGGTCGCCAAAGAAGCCCCAAGAAGCATCAAACATTTCCGATGAGATCCATGGAGCTATTCTGAGATAGCAAGCACTAGCTCCCAGTGCGACTTCATAAAAAGCAATCAAAGATAAGATCGAAGAAAATGAAACGCACGTGGTGGTCATTATAGCGGTTCCTTCAGATCCTAGAAAACGTCCGAAAAAACCGGCTACGGAACTACCGAGCAAAGGCAAAAAGACAATAAGTAGATACATAAGATCGAGTCTCTTAAAAAAAAATCAGACAATGTTCAAGCGGCCTGTCATTGAGACAAAAACGTGTTAAGCATATAAGCACTTTCGACTTGATTTGCAGTGGTCAGTTACGCAAGACGGGAAGAGAGTTTCCTTCTTCAGAGTCCTTTTATCCCAATATTAAGGATAATGTGTGGGCCTTTACTGAAAGAAGATGGTTGATCCCCTTGCCGACTCATTCCATCCTCCCCCCGGTGGGTCGTCCTCTTATTCACTCTCGCGAGCAAAGAAGAAGAGAGACAGCATTCAAGCCAGCAATGGACTGAGGTATGAGACGATAAAGGTAAAGAGAAGGGGCCGTCGTTGGTGCATAACAGATCTTTCCTATCTACGATCTTTCTCGGTGCATAAGCGAGGCTTCGCGGTCGAAGTACCACATAAGCAATAAAGCCAATAGACCTTGAATAGCCTGTACGAAATAACTTGTGAAGAGGATTTACTAGAGTCTAAAAATCTTGTACGCAAGTTGGCACAGCGCTTTCAATCAATCTCGCTCATCTGGTCTGCCCGGTCAAATCAGCGATCATGCCCCCCTTATTCTAGCGGAGGAACAGCTTCATCAGATTCATTCCCTTGCTAATCCGCCTTCAAGCCTTGTTCCTTCTTCCGCTTCATCTATCGTAAAATTCTATATGCCACAAATATAAGTAGAAAGAAATCCTAGCAGTCATTGAGATTGAATCCAGAGGAAGAAGCAGCTCCCCGAAGGAATCCTTCTAACTACCACCTACCTACCTCCCGCTTTTGTTCGGACAAGGCGAGTTTCCTAAGATTCACCCACCGCGGATACACTAAGCGTTCTTCCCGTTGGTAAATCTGATTCTTGCAAATCAACATCAGACTTAGAAGCTTCATGGGGTCTGGTCTCGCCATTTGGCAATTTAAGCCAAACAAAATACAGTACAGAGGTTATAACCAATACACAAGCAGGCGTGAACCAGTCAGAAATTAGAATGGAGAAGTAGACACAGAAGAGGAGGTGTTGGGACAGTATCGATAGCCGCCTTTTCACTTATTGCTAGGAGTGATTGTGAGAGAATACATAACATAGGTGAAAGCCAAAAGGCATATATGACCCGCTCAGCCCAATGGAAGTGATTTGAAACTGACGTTTCTTTAGAATTCGATTAAGAATAAGAACATAGACCGGCTTCTAGAAAAAGAGACGTGCCCTCTTCTCTATCTGTAGATTCAGCAGCAACATGCTGGTTCCTTTTGTCATAATACCTAACGGCTGTGGGCAGAATGAATGAAAAAGCAGATGAAAGACACTATACATACCAATAGAATGAGAAATATAGAATAAAGCTAGGTGACGTCACGGCATTTGAGAACCAATTGCTTCTTTTGCTTTTCACCAACCTTCATGTACAATCTTATTTCGTATTGGAGTACAGCCTATCGTAGGCCCAGCAAAGGCAAGACGGAAAGCAAGCATTAAGTGAAGAAGCAAGGTCCAAACAAAGTAGTGAAAGATTGACATTGAAAAGCTTCTCCATGTCTATATCTGTCCGATGGACCAAGTTCAAAGGAAACGGCTTCTCTACTGCATCAAAAAACCAATCCAAGCCTGAAAAGGAGAGTTGCGGTTAACGATTCCTATAAATTGAGAAAGAAGCATGTTATTCATGCCCAAGGATAACGTAGATGGAACCAGTTCTCTAACCTTCTTTTTGTAGCAGATACTGCATAAAGTTTACCTGCCTTGTAAGGCTTTTGTAGGATTAATCCAATTTTCTTTTTATCGTTCTATCTCAGAGTATCCATTCATTCGATCTTGCTATCCGCTCTCAATTGAATCCCTTCTCTGTTGTCGACAGGTGTGTCCGCATCAGGACCAGAATCACGGTCTAGTACCTCCGTACTCGAATACCTCCTACTTTATTAATTAGGAAGTGAAGTAGGGAAGTGTTTCCTATTCAAAGTACAGTGCCTTTGGTACATTGGTGCATTGGGGATTTCCAGGTAGCAAGTCGGTTGAGTGAGGGCTCCATCCATAACAGATATAGCTAGCGCACAGGATCTCCCTTCTGCGAACAAAAGGACAAAAGAGCCGGGTCGGGCGTTGATTCGCCGTTGCTATCAGTCGGTCTACTCGTGCCTGCTGCTTACTTTCTCGATCGTTTATTATTCTCGAATAGAAGATGATAAGATGCATACCCCCTCCTCATTAACTATGTTACTTATTTCCTCACAGCCTCTTGATGCAAAAAACCTATTCTTTCAAGGAAAAGACCTTTATAATTCAGTGTAGTTTTTCACTGACTATTCTAGTGTAGTTTGACTCAAGTATACGTTTTCTGAAGTCTCAGATTGCATGCATTTCTTAAACAGTATTGCACACTACTAACTAAAAAACTAGTACTTTACTGACAGGAAGTTAATAAGTATATAATATGCAAACAATCCCTCGCTTGGTAGTTTCCTTTCTTTCCTACCACGCAATCAATCTCTTGCTTACTTAAAACTCTAGTTTTGTCGGACAACCTTGCTTCTTTCTTATAGCAAAGTGCTGAATCCATAAGCTTTCGTCGGAGCCTGCCACCAATCAGTCTAAATTAGTTACTTAATTCCTTAACTACCTAGCTTGCAGAGAATAAAGTAGGCTTTGGCTGAGATACGTAAAGGAGGAATAGTCAACTATACTCCGAATGTGCTTTGAGCAGACAGATATGTAGGTTGCTAGGAAGGAGGTAAGCGCTTGTCTTTCTGATGTCAAGAAGTAAGAAGAGGTAAAACTCCTAAAAAACAACTTGATCTATGTTGAAAGTTTATGTCAGCAAGCAAAGAGATTGCCTAGGGCGAAAGAAAATAAAAAAGATAATAAGAAAATAAGTGTTTCAAGCCTAAGCAAAAGATAGAATGTTGTATTGCCATAACCTATGTACTTAAGCGAACTAGCGAAGAAAGGCGAAGAATGGCTTTGTTCAAGCCCAAGTCAAAATCTATCTCTGATAAAGCATTCAATCTTTCATCTTTATATTCATTATCTGCAAGTTTCGAGTCCTTCTTTGACTTTCTCCTTCCGGCACTTTTTAGTCATAGTAAAGATGTGCTGTAAGGATCAAGAGTGTACCTTATTTGTTTTAAATTCTGCTTCGCTTTCATCAGCCTTATTATGGGTTTGCCTGAGGGCTGCCTTATATTCGATATACTCCCCTCCCTTTAATATTATTCTATTTAATGCAAGAGTAAGGATAGACGTCTTATTCTTCAGTGTTGAGATAGAATGACTGTAGACCCTCTTCTCTCTTTTAGTTAGCCTTACTTATTCCAATTCCTAATCTATACCATAAAGCAAAGCCCTTTTTGCGCAAGGTTCTCTCCTACGTATACAATTCTCACTGATGGGAGTAATATGCCAGTAACTATAGAAGACTTTATTATTATTCTAAATAGGCGGCAATAGGTCCATCGAGATAAAGTATGACTAATAAGTAGTAATATAGCTAGTTGCTATACATAGACTTGAAGTCAGGGCTTACTCATCCTAATCTTCTCTTTACTACTTAGTTAAGTTTAGTTAAGTTATAGGATCAGAACGAGATTTTCTTTGATTGCCGTTATAGGAAGTGAGCAAGCAAGCTAGACACGAAAACTCAGGATAGACGCGCTGCTCTTCTAGCTTTGGTTGGAAATAGAAAAGCAAGTTATAGGGCCCATGCTGCATTCCCTCAAATAGCAGTCTTTTTTTGATGTCTAAAGAAAAGTTGCCTATTAATAAGCAGTCTTCCCTCTTTCATAAGGCTCTAACTTGCGTAAGGAATCAAGGAGCTACAGGAGTATACCGCCGAGTACTTACTATCTTGGATAGCTTTTTGCCTTGCAAAGAGCATAGATTCAACTTCAATATATGTAGCTAACTCTCTATTGCTTTATTGCAATCCGCTCCGCGCCACTTACTCGGGACTATATAGTTCTGTCTTTAGACTTATACTCTTCCTTCTCTCGTTTACTCAGACAGATGAGACTTTCCTTCTGCTTGGCCGCCTACTGTTCTAGCTCTCCGATGTTCCTTGCCCGTAAACTACTACTGCACTTCACTTTCCTGTCTAAATGTAACCTACCTATGTCTACCACTTCCCTGGTCTCCTTCTTTTGTTTCTGGTACTCTTTTATTGCCGTTTGAAACTGCTAATTCCACCATTCGTCCCGTCATCCCTTAGTGTGTCGTTAATGTGTATATATGAAAACCTATGGGCTAAAGTAATGCCACCCAAGGAAGAGATTCCACTCCCAATGGTATCGAACAGGCTTCTATGATGGACTGAACAGAACTTTGAGGAAACTACCTAAGAAAATGAAAAATCAAAAAGAAAAAATGAAAAACTTTACGTTGCCGGTTTTAGCAAAACTTAGGGAGAAGACATCGGAGGAAATTAGGTGAAGTACTCCAGATACAAAGTACGGAAAAGTATCTAGAACTTCTCCCCCTGGCCCTACTCCCCAACCTAGAGTAGCTAAGTGTGGAAGTAAAATAAACCCTTGTTCATACATGGACTTTTCTGGTACGAAATGGGCCACTTCAAATAGGTTCATTGCTCCGGCCCAGAATACGATTAATCCGGCATGGGCTACGTGAGCTCCAAGTAGTTTACCGGAAAAATTGATAAGTCTGGCATTCCCAGCCCACCAAGTAAAGCCGGTGGTTTCTTGGTCACGACCAGCTAAAACGAAAGTTCCATTAAAGAGCGTTTCCACGTGGTAGAACCTACTAAGGGAATATAATATTTTCATGAGGCTGATCCTGAGCTGCCATCCACGCACGAATACCCTCGTTTAAAAGAATCTTTTTTGTGTAGAAAGTCTAAAATGCAGGATCTTTCGCTGCACGGATTTCCTGGGAAACGAAGTCATAGGCACGTAGGTTCAGAGCCAGGCCAACTACGCCAATAGCACTCATCCATAAACCGGTGACGGGTACAAATAGCATAAAGAAATGTAGCCAACGTTTATTAAAAAAAAGCAACACCAAAGATTTGGGACCAAAAGCGGTTAGCAGTGACCATTGAATAAGTTTCTTCAGCTTGAGTTGGGTTAAACGGAAGGCACTAAAAAGAAAGAAACAGCCTTGACTTATTCCTATCTTCGGTAGACTGAACAAAAAAAAATATCGATTCGAAACCACTGTGACACAAAACACCTCTCTTCCGGGTCAAAAGATATGAAACCCAGCTCTTTTTTTCAGTTATTTATTTCATTTTTATATGCTATTTCTGAGTGAACTCCAAATTGGTTCATAGAGATAATACTTGGAAAAGGAAGCTCTGCTAAAAGCAAAATCGCAAATAAGTTCAAACATCAAAGGTACCTGTCTACATCTACCTACCCGAAGCTACTAAAACATCATCAAGACTTGAAAGCGAGGAGATACCAAGTAATGTGACATGTCGATACACACAAGAAAGCGCCATCCATCCCTCGAACTGAGTGAGGTGACACCTTTTTGACTATTTCGATGTAGTGAGATTGCGATTGAACAAACAAGAGGGTCTGGTATTGGATCCACAAAAGTTCCTACGATAATGAATGGGGTCGGTTTAGTAGATCTACAACCTCACATTTTGCTATATTTCACTTGGGCGAAATGAGGCTGCTTTCGCAAAAGATACGCAGCGTAATGCCTTATCCAAATGGTATTCCTTGTCGAAACCCCGACTGGGGAGAAGCTAAAATGCTAACTATCACTATTTTTCCTACAATCTCTTGAATTGAAAAACAAACTATGGGAAATTGGGTCAGGCTGAAAGAAAGAGGGGAGAAAGTCACGCTCAGCATGGGCAACCTATGATACGTTTTCTCCATGTGAAAGAGCTCAATGAAGAGGCCACGGGACGAGCCCATTCCTGACGAGTGATTTAGAAAGGAGTGAACGAACTACAGAATGTAGCGAGCCGCCCGCGCCTTGGTGACCTAACCACTTGAAAAGCAACAATCTTTTATTTTACTTAGTCACAAGACGAGTAAGTACCATTCGAAACAAGGTACCATTCGAAACCAGAGCCGCCTGCACTTCTTAGCTTGTTCCGCCGCAGAAAAGGCTACTCTACCTACGCACCCATGCAAAGAAGCAGAAAAGGCTACTGTCCCATGCAAAGAAATATATATCGATATCGGCAATGCTTCAAGAACTCAACATACATGCGCCATAGTGCCAATGATCTCCTTTACCAACTGTTCTGCCCGTTGCTAGTGTTAAGCTTCCACATTCACTCCCAGGCCGCTGATGAGACCGTCACTTTGCTATTCAATTACCTAGAAAGAAGGCGCGTGCGTCAATGTTTTGATTGAGTGAATGATCCATCAATAAGATCAAGCTGGAAGGTCTGTCTTGAGTTCAGTTTCTGTCAACGATGAAAGAAAGTAAATGAAGTCTATTCTCAAATCAAGTCAACAAGTCAATATGTATGTGTCTCTATTCTAAGAAAAAGAAGAAGGCACCACCACCGAGAACTGACTCCACAACCGAGAAGCGTGTCAGCCTTCCTTATTCAATCAACTCTAATTTAGTACAAGTACGATCAAGAAAAGTAAGAAGTTGAACCAGAGTCACTATTATTATTAGTAGTATAGTCAGTTGTATATGTACCTGCACGAATCTTTCAAGTAAGTCATTAGCCATAAAGTCCAAATAGAGTAAGGAGTAAGTGCATCGACGTCTAAGGGTGTAGATCAGGACTCATTGATTTCAGATTCCGCTTTGAAGAAGAGATTCTTGTTCAATATGGTTGTTTTTGGCTGAGTGTTGAAGAAGCTACGAGTTTGCAAACAAGAAGGTAGAAAGCGGAAGTATGATCAAGACAAAGTGGTAAGGATTGGGTTGACCTTGCCTTAAGCCTCCCGAGTAGCCCTTCAGTTCCCAGGTAGTGTAGAAAAAGAAGACAGTTCCCAGGTGGTGTAGAAAAAGAAGAAGCCATTGGACTACCTTCTCAGGAAAACCAGTGGCAGATCACTTGAAAACAATCACAGTGAACCCTCCCTCAAACGATCTACTTTGAATCACGAATTAGCGTATGAAAAGCGGCGATCTTTCTCTATTTCTTCCTCTTCCACCAAAACAAACAAGTTGTTTTCGGGCGCATGCTTCCCCTTCTCAGTCTCTTTCGCACTGTTTGTTCACTCTGATCTGAGCCCTCATCCCTGGATGTCAGTAGCTGTTTCTTCTTCGACGAGCTCGACTCAGATATATCTTCCGCCCGGGTGGCACAAGCAAAGAGAGATTGCGCTCTCTTTTCCGAGAGATTCTTTCCAAACTTGTCAAGTAGATGACTGGCTGGATAGCGAGTACTACTTTATTCGCGGTACTAACCTCCCCTCAAGTCCCAGGAAGAGAGAAAGGATACCATATTACAAGTAGGTGGTTGCTTAGAGCTTATGGCTAAGAATGCCACCCGCCTTACACACACTCGGATGAAATCATCCTACGTAAGAAGACAAAAGGGATAAGAAGAAAGCTTCGGGTCTAATGGAGCAGCTTGATCGCTAGCTTCGACCTCCCCATTTCTACTTACGTTACTATGGATCAAGCATTATTACAGGAATCTCGGGCGAACCAGAAGGGACATCGTTCGAGCTTTAGTTAAGCGACTCATAAGAGGATCAATGGGCCTTCCCTTCTCCCTCCGTATGGATACAAAGATGGACATATTAGCAGCTTAACGTATCTCACGACTATCTTGGCTCATACTACCACCTCCAATAATCCCTTTGGTTGAGGCATCGAATGGCGAACCCCGACCAAAGGGAGTGCATTCCTTTTCATTCGATTTCAAGTAGATACCAAACTTGAACTACGTCTTTAACTGATTGTATTAGAAGCTGCCCTATCAAGAACCACCCTGTAGAAGCATCTCAACCACCTCACTCGAATAATCATATAAAAAGAGAAAACATAGTCCATCTATAAGAAGAGGCGTCTACTCCTCCATTCTCTCGCTAAGGCATTGGTTTCAAAGTGCATTTCAGATCGATAAGCTCAGAGTTGGGCTGTTTCTTGTATCTGATGGAGCATGAGGTTGGTTCAGCCCTCAAGTGGTGTAATAGCGGCTTTCGTACCAACAATCTTTTCCTTTCGCCAGAGGGAAATAATTCATTTAGAGTTTTTTATACGAGCTACGCATGACCTTTATTTATCTATCCAGATGGGAGAGATTAAGGGAAACATTGCTTTTCATATTCTATTATAGGTCATCGCTGGGAGTAAGGAATCTAGTTAGTTAGATGCTTAACCCAATCCACCAACTCGTGCGTGCATTTTCTTCTTTGTTTGGTTTTCGGGACCCCACGTACTAGTGATGGTGGAAAAAAGTGAAGTGAGGCTACTGCAGTCACAGCCCTCTCAGCACCTCTATCAATCGATGATTCAGCATCGCAAGAGTCATGTTTTAGCTGCCCTTCATAACGTCCCGCTGCCCGATACAAGGCCAAAAGCAGATCACCTCTTACTTAGTGCCAATTCTTTCAAAACTAGCCTAGCTTTTCACTCGTGCGTAGGTTCCAGAGGCATCTTCCATTCATTTCGATTTAGGTCTGGAATTCCAATAAGAAAATGGGATAAGGTCAAGAAGTATCAGGTTTTTTCTTTCTTTTTTTGTATAGGTACCGGTACGATTAGGAAGCGTTTCCAACTCAGCTCTACCGTCATAGGTATGCCGAGTTGTTTATTATGCTCCAGTATCTCTCGGGCTATAGCCATCCTATCCGAGAGGTTTCTCTCATTAAATTTTTTTACATATGCTAACTGTCTAAACAAAACAACCCCCAAAACGCTAAAAATCAGACAAAGGAGAAAACAAAAGGGATAGGGATGGGCGGTTACGGTATGCGTGAGAACTTCCGATAAATTGGTACAAGTAGCTCCCATCGGAAAATGCCATCTTTTTCAGCTCTGCTCCCGAAAAGAGAAAGGAAAGGAGACTGATCTTGACGTCGGCGTTGGTTTTTCCAACGAAAAACAAGAACATTCTTTCCCGAAAAGGCATTCATTCATTGTTCGTTCTGTGCCAGGAACCAGATTTGAACTGGTGACACGAGGATTTTCAATCCTCTGCTCTACCAACTGAGCTATCCTGACTATTTATTGTGCATCATCCTAGTAGAGTACTTGTATCTATGTCAATTAAAGGGACTAAAAAGAAAAAAGTATTCTCAAATTGGACTTAGTAAATATCAGGATAATGATATGGATTGTGAATGACTTACTTAATAATAGGGATTACTTGCCTATACTATAATATGTTCATTTGTATGAATGGGATAAGATCCAAAGAAGTCAGTTCGGATCCGTTTGTGAAAGAGTAGAATAAGAAAGATAGTGAATCTTGTTTGAACCATTAATGAAAAATAGAGGTTGGTACAATAGTTAGGAAGTAAAATGGGCTTTTTATTGGGGATAGAGGGACTTGACTTGAACCCTCACGATTTAGAAAGTCGACGGATTTTCCTCTTACTAGAAATTTCATTGTGGTCGGTAACGTTGGTGAATTAACAGAAACGGAAAGAGAGGGATTCGAACCCTCGGTAAACAAAAGCCTACATAGCAGTTCCAATGCTACGCCTTGAACCACTCGGCCATCTCTCCTACATAATCTTATTATTGACCAGAAACTGAGTGAATAGCGAGTTTTCGTATCACTAAAGTACAGGTACAACCGATCACAGGTTCCATAGGGAGTTTGACTTCCTTTCCAATTTCATATTTCTCAACAACAACTTCTCTCATCCCCACGGATCTATTCAAAATTCTGGAATCGTCCCATGTTTCTATTTCGATTGTATGGCGTGGCGTATACACGTTATGCAAACAGAACGTATGGTTACTTTACTCTATTTTCTCATGGCTTGTTAAACCTTTCTTTTTTCTTTTGGATCATAACCAAATAAAAACTTCTCGAGTTATCAGAATCCATAGTCAAATTCAGTCCTTGGTTATTCAAGTTAGATGAAATAGTAATAGTTTGGCTCACATTGGTATACTACGAAATCCAATCTGATTCAAATATTGAATATCTCTCCTTGTCGGGACAATTTAAGCAGAATAAAATATCTATTATCGATTTTTTAGAATCGAATTAGTCTGTTTTTTTGCTATTTCGTACTGTATAATTCCTTTGTTTATGGGATCATTTTCCCCGAGGGTTTCCAATCAATGGGGGCGTAGTATAGGTAGTTAGAGAGTGTAGGCTCCCCTAGCTTGAATTCTTTTTACCCATTCTTTGAGAGTGATAGGTTTGATTTTTCCGTACCGTAATAGAAGAGCTCAGAAGAAAGACCTAATTATATAAAAACACGACCATTCAAGCTAAAGATCAGAGGATCCGTAATAGGACTCTCATAGACTTGCCGGGAAATAGAAAATTTGGAATCGGCTTTTCTTTTGCGCTAAAAAAAACTTGAGGCCTTTTCCCTTATTATATGGCATATCCATACTTTAATAACCTAGTGCCTGATCGATTGAAAGCAATATTTACTGTCAGATAGAGAGATGCTGATAGGAAAAAGGATGGTATTTACTTATTCTCAAGAATATATAGAAAGGGAAAAGCTTAATAGCCACTATTGATCCCCTGAACAGAGCACATGATTCGGGATCAGGTGCGATGTGAAGAGGTAGCCTAGCCTTTTATGAGAGTCAATTGGGAAGTGGAAAGGCAAAACCATTAGTTTAAGTTCCCGGCTTTAGTCCTCTGTGAAGTTCAGTCAACCATTTGAGTCAATTTTGAGTAAATAGTAAGACTTCGGATCGCACCATTCATAATGTTGCATCTCAATACTTGGCATCTTTTTCCCACTGCTGGCTCATAAATTCGCCTTGGTTTCACCGGAATTCGTTTATTTCGTTCATTAATTCGTTCTGATAGCTACGCAGAGGTCTTTCCTTACGACTCCCGTGCTTAATACGAAAAGCGGTTCTTGTGTGAAAAGTGCCAACTGACTATCTCCTTATTTTCTGATTGTTCTTCCGATAGGAATATTCCCTTGATCAGCTAACCTGGCCCAAGCATAACAATAGTGCATTTCCCCTTGATGGTACGATTTACATATCTTCTACCTCTGCTACTTCTGTTCAGGAAGGTTAGTTTAGGCACTCCATCCCTGAGGGCTGCATCAGCTTATCTTTCTAGAAATCCCAGCTATAAGCTAGATCGGTATAAATAGGGCATTAAGCAGCAATAACAGAGATAGCATCCATGAGTTTTTTAATCCATCCTTTAGCATCGCCTGACTCGGACAAGGTGTTTCCTTCCTTCGCAATACCCGGCCAGGGCAATGTAGCTATCCCAATAAGATATGAAAGCTGGGCCACACCTGAGCAAGGAACTTATACATAGAAGTAACAGTAAATGTGCAAGATTTGGACCACTGCCATTTCCTTAAACCATCAATCAACAAATTGAAATAGAGATATCGGTATCTTCCAATCTGCCACAAGGATCTAGTCGCCAGTATCTTTGCCTTCTTCCCAACTTATCCCAGCATTCCTTGTAAGCGTTGCTATCACTATTTCTCCCTCCGGTGGCCTTGAGGCGTCTCGATCAATCGGTGTATCCGCCACAGGACACACCTCCTTCTCTCAACCATCCGAACAAGAAGATTTTAGCACTAACCCTCCTGCAGCTTTCTTTCCGACCGAAGTACCGCTTTTCTTTGCACTACTTTCGAACCGTATCAGGAACAAGAGCTTATGCGTTGCTTTCTTTTCGCAGTACCCGCCCCCAGGGGTCATTACTTGATGAAGAGTGCTTCCCCTTTGAGCACCTTATCTTGGCCATCAATATAATTAATCCATCCTGCCTGTCTAGATATTGCTGTTAATACACAGGTTGATTGTATGACTATGGCATAGTGAGTTCTGGCTCCTAGCTGACATACTGAATACAGCATCGAAGCGGGTCTATCTTATTCCGATGTAACGATTCCATTGAATATTGTGATAGCATCCTTGATTTCAGCTAGCTATTCTCAGTGATATGCTTGCTCCTCTTGGATTTCATTCCATGATAAGTATGTATTGGAAGTTGGAATGCCTAAAGTATTGGTGCATTAGGGTCCTCTTAAGCCTTGTTTCCTTCTTGATCTTACCTTTCCGTTGCTATCACTCGCTCTAGCCTCTCCTGGCCAGAGCTCCCTCTATCAACAACACCCTCACGCGATTGATTCCCTGGATAAGTATGGCTCATATAAGGTATCCTGATCATAGTAATTGTATCATATCTCCTTCTCCTATTGATCTTACCATCCCTCGAGTCCAAGTCTCGGGATGGCGCTTATTAAGGTCCTGTTTCCCCTTGACAGGATCTTCCAGTTCTGGTATCCCTGAAGAGCATTTCCTAGTATGTATTTACTAACCTTAAACGATAGGAGCCGTATTTAGATAGATATCCTATAAATCTATTGATTTTCATTAGCTTGTAAATTCCTTGTGTGAAATAACTCAGAAATTCATTGTGCTAAACTTGTATCTATGCAGTACTGTTTAATGTGGAAGAAGTGTTTTTGTTACTAACAACATAGAAACCATGATACCAGTGCATAAGCATGAAAAACTCACTTTGTGATCAGATTGATCAAGGTTGTAGTCATTCGAATTTACTACTTCGTTAAATGATGGCTGTTTAAAGGTGTCTACCATAGTTTGTTTGGACAATGTCCTTAGTAATCAGGTATGTGACCTTCTTATAACCCACGACATCGGCATGATAGGTGTTAAATACATCCAGTGATGGTGGAGCTAAATCAGCAGGTTTTATATATGGATCCCAAGGTATATACTTATACCAGACAGTACAAAATAACCCTGCGTATACTAGAAAAGCAAAATAACCGTACACATACGACTTAGAATTCTCATCAGAAAATGGTATTACTACTTCAACCAACTTGTTTATGATTTCACGTTTCAAAAGGGATTTCAAACCAAGACCGCTATGTGAGAATCGCTGAATAACGTCAAAAGTATCCCTTAAGTAAATATTATCGATAAAAAACAAACCTAGCGAATCATTTATTTCTTTAAACTTATCAAATATATACATTTATATTGTCGCCAGCCTACCTGAGCGTGGAACAAATATTTTATATATACATATTCCATAACTAGAGTTCCATAATTGTGAAACGTGGTATATGGTCGTACGCTAACTCCTATTTGAAAGTCGTGTGGCTCTCTAACAAACATGGAAAACAAACCTATCCTCGGCATCCAACTGTTATAAAAGAATGGAAGCACAATTGTTGTTGGACCTATAAACCCTATTATTTTGGCAATAAAACCATTTAGACCTCTTTGATCTAAATTGGTAAATGTTTTTCGATTTTTCACAAATCTATCAATAGGTGAATTCAAGTAGGAAGTCCAACCACTGTTGGAACTATCTCCACCGTTTGAACTACCACCACCCCATATAAAATGGTGGATTATACCATGATCGTCGTGCTTAGGTGCACTAGTTTTCACATTTGGATTTGTTCCATCATTAGTGGAACTAGAACCATCATTAGGGTTAGGGGAAGTAGAAGTAGATGCGTCATTACTGCCACTAGATGCATCATTGTTGATAGGTTCTTTAGCTCCTTCCTCATCCGTTATATCTTTTTTCTTGGATTTCTTATTATTGTGGAGTTTTTTATCATCATCTTTTTCCCCGTCTCTATTGTATAACGAATTAAGTATCTTCTTAATGGATTGAAAGAATTTCTTCATGATAACAGTATTTTCTATTACTCTCTTATTGGTGGATTTCCTCCGCTTAATTTTGAAATTTACCCAGCCTTTTGAGTACTAGGATCTCCCCTTATCATAGCAGATCGGTACCCGGACCATATCCTTGGGCAGCTCAGATGTATCTATCTTTTCGTTCAGATCACATCATCTCGAGCGCGGAATCTTATTAGTGGATCAGAAGACTATGGTGACCCGTAGATCTTCAGATGTTGATTTGCAGAGCAGGGCCGGAATGCGGGGATTGCATTCTTCGAAAAGTATCATATCTTCTTTCCCTAGGGAGAAAGCAGAAACCAGAAACGAGTGGAGGTTCGATCTCTCACCCAAAGCAATTGGGGCTGGTGGAATCTTCCCCTATAGACTCCGAAAAATCATCGTGTACCTTTCCCCTATAGACTCCGAAAAAGCAGCGTGTACCTTTCCCTAAATCCTTCTCCCGTGCATGCTATTCTCGTGTTCCGTGATTAGAAAAGACCTGTTTCTTGTTTTCTTTGAGGTAATAAACGAGCTGTATCCCGCTTTGCCTATCTTGATGTGGAATCTATCGTTGAGCACCCATGAATGCAGGTAGAAGGTGTTTTTTCTTAACTCTTTCCAGGCCTCAGCTTGATTGGACTTCGTCAGCTCTTGTCGTTCAGCTTCCTCTCTCCTCTCTCATCTTGTCTCTCCGTAGACGGCGTTAAAAAGTAAACAGACTTAAAGCAAAGTAGGTTCGATCCTTGTGTTCTATTATATGAAGTAGAAGAAGAAAGAGCCGGGGGGATGGTCTTGGCACCCATGGGTTAATGGTGAAAGCGCTCAAGGAAATAGGGAATGGAATATTCAAATCGATCAGAAGTGCTATGCTTTATGTAATCAGGCTGAAGGCTAACATCTCGCGAGTAGGCCGAGCTAGGATAAGAATTCCAATCAAAAAAGAAGTATGAATTGGGCCCAAAATCACTACTTTACTACCTATGTCGCGTGTCGCGCCACCTAGTACGATAGACTTTTTGCGGGAAAAGAGCTGGTTTTGCCCCAACTTGGACCCAGGGAAACCAAAGAAGAGCTAGTTTCGCCCTGTTTAGTTAGCGGTGGATGAGCTGATTTCTTTTCACTCCTGTTTCAGAGATACAAAACAAAAGTAAAGTGTAGAACGCAATGTTTGAGCTCCAGGCTTTTACGATTCTTCCGATTGACTTCTCTTCTCTGCTCCTAGCTCCGAATGCCAGTATGTAGAGAAGTGATGGAAAGGGTTGTGCTCTTTCATTTGAGAAACTTCCAACCAAAATAGGAATGTTAGAACAGAATATTTAGATACAGGTCCCTTATGAATACTGTACTGAGTAAGATTCATTGAAGAAATGCTTCTCCGAAGCAATAAGTTTGTGGCACAAGCATAGTCTTCTGCTAACCTAGCCTTTCCCATCTTTCTATTAAAACGAATGTAGCTAACGTGAACTAAAAGCAAGCTCTTGTTCGAGGAAGTAGAAATTGTTAGTTGTTGCTAGCTTGAACTGAGTTGTTCCTGTTGGTGCTAGGGTTGCCAAGGGAGTTGTAGCGAGATGCTGCTAATGCAGCTATTTCTGATGTCCGGACGATGCAGCGGAAGTGAAAAGAAAAAGATATGATGCTTAGACCGTTCAGACAGGGATGATGGATTTCTAGATATAGGGTTTATTTGAATGTCTGGCCAAATGCTTACTTTCGTTATGCTTGTCCTGCAAAGCTGGATCTATGGTTCGGTTGCTTTGAATGTCTGTTCCGCCTCTGACCCGGCCCTTACCTCTTTCTTGACTCGGTTTTTCGCAGGGGCATCGAATTCTTTTACAAAAGAAACGCCAGTTTCAAAAGGAATGGCACCGAAAGGTGTCAGATGATGATTGAACTGAACTATCTGAATCTGAAACCGCCGACCCGACTCGTGCTTTTTTGGACTCCGCTTTTGCAGGATCCTGTGAGGCATCGAATTCTTTGGCAAGTCTCTTCTTGCTAGTGTTGTACGCGTTTTATTCCTTCGCCCGACATGCTTTCGTGATAAAAGAATCATAGCAACATAGCGTGAGGTTCCATAGGTTGATGAGCCTGATCAGTCGTGTAAGCTATTTACTACAGCCGTCTTAGATGGCCCCAGGTATCCTCTTCGGCTTGATCTTTCCTTTGCTTCGATCGCCAACTTGCACTTCCTTATTCCACTATTGCGATATCTTTGTCCTGGACAAAGACCAAGAGCTGGTGCAGGTGAAAGAATAGCTTATGGGGCTGGAGTCAAAGGAGCTTTCATAGACATAGAAATCATAATAGAAAGAGCAGGCCTGCGAGCAGCGAGTGCCCTTTGTAAGTTGCGAGCCTGCCTTACCGCCCCCCCCCTTTCTTTTTTGAATTAGAAAGAAGGGGATGAATTAGAAAGAAAGAGATCAGGTTATTTATGATCGGAGAAAAGGAAGGGGCGTGGTTGATGTGTCACTGGGGAACCCGTAGGAAGGGGAGACGACCGGCCTCATTCACATCTGAAATCGCCAACATGAACACAAACGAAATCGTCTGAATTTCGTATAGAAAAAAAAAAAAGGAAACAAGTAAAAAAGCGTGGTCCCCGGGGATAGGTACTTCGTCCGGCGCGGTATCATTGCTGAGCGATCGCTCGCTATCTGGAAATGGAGTGTTAGTTTCAAATAGAGATTGTGTGGGTGTGAAGTGTACTGAAGATCGAGGTTTTTCTTCTTACTAACTTTGTCAAAGAGGCTAAAAAAACAATAAATGACCAACGAAACTTCGAGTGAGTAGGATAAGGAGGAGTAGTCGGAGGATCTGAGAAGGGAATTAGAGAAAAAAGAGCAGCAGCTCAGTAATAACACCTAGGCTTTTGAATTAACTCTGCGATTTGGAAGACGGAGGAAATGAAAGTAGAAGAAGTTATCGAAACTCGGAACCACATGTTCAATCTTTTTTTAGCGGTTTCCCCAGAGATCTTTATCATTAACGCAACCTTCATTTTGCTCATTCATGGAGTTGTATTTAGTACCTCTAAGAAAGATGATTATCCACCGTTAGTTAGTAATGTGGGTTGGCTTGGATTACTTAGTGTTGCGCGCCTAGGAGGGCAGCGCGCTTGGGATGCGGAGGAGCTATTATCGCCCAGCTCCCTAACCTAATGCGGCCGGACCGCAGGGAACCTTAGCATGGGGGGACGTCCTAATCCTTTTGCCGCCGCAAGGCCGGCTAATCGTACGCAGCAGGAGCAAGGGAACTCCCCTGGTTCAGGAAGGCACATGAGTCCGAACGCTATTATGAATGTGCGACCGACACTACACTACGTAGGTACCTGTGCATGCAGGTGAGGCGTCGGTCGGTCCTAGAAACGGCGGCAGCTAGCGAGGAGTTAACGACCGGACGTGCTGCAACCTAGGGATCACCAGGCAGCTCTTTCGCTCTATAGGGATATCGGGGGGGGCATAGCACAATTCTTCTTGGAGGAGGGTTTTGGTTTGCCCAGGTGACTGATCCTGCCATAATATACTCCCGCCAATTCTATTGCACCGGCAACCGAAGTCGAACATACATACGACGATCTTCATGCGTGAAGGGACGGGAGGAAAGAAAGGGCGGTAGATGATAATGCGAAAGGGCGCCGCGTCTGGCTTGATAGTAAAGCCAAAGAAAGACGCCCCAAGACAAGATACAACTGTTGGGAAGGGGACATGATCAATAGAACCTGGCTGGATCCGGGCTGGGATAGTGGCGCCCATTCCTAACCAGTTCTGAAAAGGTTCGCTCATGCTGGAGGTACTAACCACTTAGTGATCGGTCCGCTAGTTCACGCAAATCCGAAGAAGTTATCACGGACGAGCCACATGCAGGGAAACTTGCACGTGTGGTTCTGGCCGGGCTTTCCTTCGGTATCTAATAACCTTGCTTCTGCTCGCCGCTGGCGCACCTCTCCTAACTATTGCCCATTTATTCTGGAATAATTTTTTTAGGAGGGACAATTTTACATATTTCTGCCAAATCCTTCTATTATTAAGTACGGCTGGTACCATTTCGATGTGTTTCGATTTTTTCGAAAAAGAGAGGTTTGATGCTTCTGAATTCATTGTATTAATTCCACTTCCTACTCGCAGTATGCTCTTAATGATCCCGGCTCATGATTTAATTGCCATGTATTTAGCTATTGAGCTTCAAAGTTTATGTTTTTATGTGATCGCAGCATCAAAAAGAAAGTCTGAATTTTCCACGGAAGCCGGCTCAAAATATTTGATCTTAGGTGCATTTCCCTCTGGAATATTATTGTTCGGGTGCGACCGGACTACTACCGATCAATTTTTTGGAACTTATTTATAGACTTGTAGAGACCCTCTACGTAGTTGTAATTCTAGGGCAATCGATCCACTTTCCCCATAGCCCTAACATAGAGACATCAGTATCACAAGTACCAATCTATAGTTCCGGTACAAAGATTGAACACAAGAGATGAACTAGGGTTTGAGAGGAGATGGAGTTGTTGATGATGTTGATGGAGATTGCCCTCCCCAAGATGAGAGGGTTGTTGGTTATGATGATGATAATTTCCTCCTCCGGGAGGGAAGTTCCCCTGGCGGAATCGCTCCGCTGGAGGGCAAAAGTGCTCCTGCCCAAGTTCCACCTCGAGAAGGCAGCGCTCCATCCCGAAAGTCATCTCCTTATTTTTTTAGGTCAAAATGACTTATATACCAGAAGATGGGCATCGGAGGTGGGCTGGGCTGAGCACAACCCACCAGGGCGCGCCCTGGTGTCTTGTGCTCACCAGGTGGCCCCCCTCCGGTAGTTATTTGCTCCAGTATTTTTCATATGTTCCATAAAATTTCTCATGAATTTTCAGCTCATATGGAGTTGTGCAGAATAGGTGGCCTGATGTAGCTTTTTTAGGTCCAGATTTCCAGCTGCCGGAATTCTCCCTCTTTGTGTGAACCTTGCATATTATGAGAGAAAAGGCATTAGAATTACTCCAAAAAGCATTATTACGGATAAAAATAATATAAATAACAGTAGGAAAACATGATGCAAAATGGACGTATCAACTCCCCCAAGCTTAGACCTCGCTTGTCCTCAAGCGAAAACCAAAATCGAAAAACATGTCCACATGCTTAGAGAGAGGTGTCGATAAAAACAAAATACAGACATAGAAGCATCATGCATATTATTATAACAGCAACAAACTATAATATAAAACTTTTATCATAGAACCTTTATCACAAAACTTCTATCATAGACTTCTCATGAACAAGTAACAATTCATCACAACATCGAGGTATAGAGCATAAACTCTATTGAAAACCAACAAACTATGTTCTCAGTCAACTTTGCAACTACAATTCATCATCTTTTCAGGAAGGGTCACGTATCGGAGCCTTTTTGGCAAGTCCAAATACTCAACCATCATATAGTCTTCTATGATTGCTAACACTCACCGCATACACATCAGCAAAACATTTCAACCGGACACATAGAAAGATAGGGGCTTACATTTTCACCTCCCAACATACTCACCTCGAGGGTGATGTCAACAATAATAACTCATGCTACCCATATCCAACTGGATATATGTGCCTAGATCTTTCCTCACCACATGATGCTTGCCAAAAGAGAAAATAAAAAGGAAAAGAGAGAAGAACTTTGACTCATGCATAAAATTAAATACATAAAAGTAAAATATAGGCCCTTTGCAGAGGGAAGCAGAGGTTGCCATGCGCTTATTTGTTTGT
The DNA here is from genome assembly GCF_018294505.1 of Triticum aestivum. NCBI lineage: Eukaryota > Viridiplantae > Streptophyta > Magnoliopsida > Poales > Poaceae > Triticum > Triticum aestivum. Next base: position 307,957,701 of record NC_057808.1, on the reverse strand, counting down.
ATGCTTGATCCCTTAGTGCAAAAGAACGTCACATTATATTGCCCCTTATGATAGCAACCTTTATTATGCAGTCTGTCGCTTTTATTATTTGCCATCACAAGTTCATACAATGCTCAATTTTATCTTACACTAAATGATCTAACACTTTTACAAGCAATTTTTATTGCCTTATTGCACCAATGACAACTTACTTGAAGGATCTTACTCAATCCTTAGGTACGTATGGTGGACTCTTGAAAATAAGATTTGGGTTTAAGGGTTTTTGGATGCACAAGTAGTATCTCTACTTCATGATATTCAATTCATTCAACAATTTACTCATAGGATATAAGTGAAGCACAAGAGTAAATGACAAACTACTCCAAAAAAGATATAAGTGAAGATCAAGCGAGTAGTTATGTAAATGGGTAGCTATTTGAAGACTCTCTTTTATTTATAACATTCAGATCTAAGTATCTTATTAAAACAACAAGCAAAACAGAACAAAATGACATTTCAAGAATAGCACACATCATGTGAAGAAGCAAAACTTAGGCTCAACTGATACTAGCCGATAATTGTTGAAGAAGAAAGGAGGGATGCCTACCGGGGCACCCCCAAGCTTAGATGCTTGAGACTTCTTGGAATATTAACTTGGGATGCCTTGGGCATCCCCAGGCTTGAGCTTTTGTGTCTCCTTAATTCCTATCATATCACGATTTCCCTAAATATTAAAAACTTCATCCACACAAAACTCAACTAGAACTCGTGAGATACTACTTGTGCATCCAAAAATCCTTAAACCCAAATCTTATTTTCAAGAGTCCACCATACCTACCTAAGGATTGAGTAAGATCCTTCAAGTAAGTTGTCATCGGTGCAATAAGGCGATAAAAATTGCTCCTAAAAGTGTTAGATCATTTAGTGTAAGAGAAAATTGAGCGTTGTACGAACTTGTGATGGCAAAGAATAAAAGCGACAGACTGCATAATAAAGGTTGCTATCATAAGGGGCAATATAACGTGACGTTCTTTTGCACTAAGGGATTGAGCATACAAACAAAAAACGCATGGCAATCTTTGCTTCCCTCTGCGAAGGGCCTACCTTTTACTTTTATGTATTTACTTTCATGCAAGGGTCAAAGTTTTTCTCTCTATTCCTTTTTATTTTTCTCTTTTGGCAAGCATAATGTTGCGAGGAAAGATCTAGGCACATATATCCAGTTGGATATGGGTAGCATGAGTTATTATTGTTGGCATCACCCTTGAGGTGAATACGTTGGGAGGAAAAATTATAAGCCCCCATCTTTCTATGTGTCCTGTTGAAAACGTTTTGCTCATGTGTATGCAGTTAGAGTTAGCAATCATAGAAGACTATATCACTGGTACATTGACGTCCTAAACAAACGGTTTAAAACCCCTTTCCGCGACGACATTTGGAACCGTCGCCAAGTGAGTGTGGGCGATAGGGGGGTCCTTCCCACACGACCCAGAAATCGTCGGGCATAGGCCCTCGTGGGACCCAGGCTGGGGGCGTGTGCGATCGGGCGAGGCATGGAAACCCATTTCCGTAGGTATGTAAATCCCACACGGTGAGTCCCAGAAATCATTTCCGTAGGTATGTACATCCCACACGGTGAATCCCAGAAATCATTTCCGTAGGTATGTACATCCCACACGGTGAATCCCAGAAATCATTTCCGTAGGTATGTACATCCCACACGGTGAATCCCAGAAAATCATTTCCGTAGGTATGTAAGTTCTTTGTGTGGAAACGTTTGTGCAAGGTGGCCTAACGCAAACAGTTCGCTGCCGGAAGCTGTGTGTGATTGTTAGTTGATCGAACACGCCTACTTTCTAGAAACCGTGTGGGTTGTTTGAGTTCATCGCCCACGGTGTTGTCTGAGTAACCATTTGCAATAGAAAACCCCAATAATCAGTGTAATTAGCCTATTATTGATAATCCATGTACTAATCAAACTGATATTTCTTATAAAACATGCCAGATATTTCATATCTGTATAAAAGCAACCAGGATTTCATAATTGAATTACATCAGATAGCTTCGGCACTCAGGTACGCCATTACACAACAGCACCAAGTTTCACATGCAGCATCAAAATCCTTTGGAAAGTAGCATCATACACGGTAAATAGACAGATGAATCTCATCTGGGAAACTGCAGAAGCGGAAGGCAAATATTGAGCCTTCAGTGATGTTGAATGTCCTTGCAACTTTAGGCCAGTGGCTATGGATAATTGCCCGCCCAAACTTCCTCCTCTTCAGCAGGACTTGAATATTGTACCGTGGGTGTTAAATGAATATCTTCCTCGCCTCTTGACCTTGCAGGTAGTTTGAGAGGTAATCATCGGTGAACTGCTTTGAAAAGTATTGAAAACAAAGCTATGCATAAATCGCTGTTGTAAATTTTGAAATGGCGCAAGGGGTAAAAACAAGGTAAAAGAGTTGTACCATCCTATAGTTGACTGATGTCTTCTTCATTTTGCAAACAAAGATCTTGCTGTTATTCGTCGCAAGTTTCTTCATCCTCACAATCTTTTTGAGTTTCTTGACTTGACTGATATTCATGGACATCTCATTTCCCCATATGCAAAATGGCTCGAACAGTGGGTCTAAGCCTCTGGCAGCAGGACCTACATGTGCAAGACCAAATTGTAAGAAACCTAAATATTAGAATGATTCCTGCAACTGCACAATAATGTGCTATTAGCCAAAGTACCCTGCTTGAACAAACCTCGATGGTAAACCGCAGTGTCTCCCATTGTTTCCCTGCAACACACATAAGGAAGATCTTGATCAGGTTAACTGAGAGTTGCCATACTATCAGTAGAATATGTATTGAGTAGAGCAAAATTCGATTGGTGTCACATGCATAACAATACAAAATTGTACCCACAGCAAATGAAAATCAAATTGCAGAACTGAACCAAACAGTTAAATGAACATCAGACCAAATGAACCAAAATAGTTAACTGAGGACGACATTGCAGAATAGAAACATGTACTAGAAGATAAGACAGTTAACAAAACAAAGAATGCTTGAGAACAGTACTATGAAATGTAGCAATTGTTGGACCAAAGTGTTAACTGAACATTAAATTTCAGAGGACCAAACTGTTAACTGAACATCAGATTGCATATTAACATTAGATAGGACAAATCACTAGAAGGCACTGGCGGTGGCCTCGAGAAAACATCACAAACTGTATTTTAAAGTAGACAACCATGCGGCGGTGTCGACGGTGGCCTCGAAGACGAGGTGCTCCTCCAAGATCTGGCGGTCGACACGCATGTCAGCCATAGCGACCTCATTCGCGCGTGCGGCTGCATGCTACTCAGCTCCACGTTATACTGTGTGTAAAATGGTTGTGGGCGGCGCTTAATTGGAGGAGGGGGGCAGTGATTTCGGTGGAAGGTGTCGCTCCGTCAGTCAGGGCATGTGGGACTGGAAAGGAGGAGGATGGTGTGGGTGGGGTGTGGATTACCTGACCATATCGACGAGGCTGCGCAGCAAGAAGAAGGCTCGGCGACGAGGAGGTCGTGCATCAAGAAGAAGGGTCGCCGGCGAGGAGGCGGCACTGCAAGAAGAAGGGTAGCCGGTGAGGAGGCGCCGCTGCAAGAAGAAGGGTGACCGGCGAGGAGGCTGAGCTTCCAGTAAGCAGCAGTGAAGGTTTGAACTTGGAAAGCAAGGAGGAAGAGTGGAAATGTGGCTTTTGGTAGGAGGGAGGGGGCGGGGAGATAGATATTTCCGCACTGGCAAAAAAATTTCGCTCGGTGCCGCGAGAAACTGGCGTACAAGTGTGGTTCAAGCAGGGGCGGTGGACTGTAGACGACGAAGCTTCCTGCTTAAGCCAGACAAGACAGTGCGCCAAGATATTTTATATCGCATCCCACACGATTCTTTCTGGTAAACTGTTTGTGGTATACCTGATTTTTTCATTATGTTTTGAAAGACAAAATGGTGTTACAGAGGGAAAGGATGGTGTTTGAATTACTAGAACATTTACGTATAGTGAACATGCAACTAGTACATGAGTGTCGTGTTTAAATTTGGAATTATTCCGGGTTTGTTTCGCATTTTTATGCGTTCATTGAGTTTCTGGGCATTTAATGTGCATAATTCAAATTTGAACTACAAGCACATGCTCCAATGCACCAAAGTTTGCTGAAAAATCACATGTGTATCTTTGGATGAATTTATAGGTCCCATGCAAGTAATGGGAATAATATTCAAACATCTGGGTGTCGTGGCTCGGCCGGAAAGATTGAGAAACTTGGTTTTTTAATTCCTGTAAATCCAAAAATGGCTGAAAATCATGAAACTTGGCATGGTGTCATGACATGGCACCAACATGCTGTAGTAAATTTTTTGGCCGAATTGGGACAAGCTTTGGTCTAAGCTTCTTGCAAACCGGAGCTTCCCTCAAGAAGGCTCCTGGTTCCGAGAGGGAACGTGTCACCTCCGTGTGCGAAACGACATACGTACACTGCCTTCTCCCGCCTTAATTTTTTTACACAGGCAGATAAACCAAATAGAAGTACCATGCTAAATTTTAGAATTATTCCGGGTTCGTTTGGCCTTTTTTATACATTAATTGAGTTTCTGGGCATTTAATGTGCATAATTCAAATTTGAACTACAAGCACAGGCTCCAGTGCACCAAAGTTGTTTGAAAAATCACATGTGTGTCCTTGGGTGAATTTCTAGGTCCCATGCAAGAGATGGAACTGAAATTCAAACATCTGGGCGTCGTGGCTCGGCCGGAAAGATTGAGAAACTTGGTTTTTTAATTCCTGTAATTCCAAAACACTCCTGAAAATCATGAAACTTGGCATGGTCTCATGACATGGCACCGACATGTTGCGGTAATTTTTTTTGGCCGAATTGGGACAAGTTTGGTGTAGGCTTCTTGCAAACCGGAGCTTCCCTCAAGAAGGCTCCTTGTTCCGAGAGGGAACATGTCACCTCCGTGTGCGAAACGACATACGAAAACTGCCTTCACCCGCCTTAATTTTTTTACACACGCAGATTAGACCAAATAGAAGTACCGTGCTAATTTTTGGAATTATTCCGGGTTCGTTTGGCCTTTTTTATACACTAATTGAGTTTCTGGGCATTTAATGTGCATAATTCAAATTTGAACTAGAAACACAGGCTCTAGTGCACCAAAGTTGTTTGAAAAATCACATGTGTGTCCTTGGGTGAATTTCTAGGTCCCATGCAAGAGATGGGACTGAAATTCAAACATCTGGGCATCGTGGTTCGGCCGGAAAGATTGAGAAACTTGGTTTTTTAATTCCTGTAATTCCAAAACACGTCTGAAAATCATGAAACTTGGCATTGTCTCATGACATGGCACCAACATGCTGCGGTAATTTTTTTGGCCGAATTGGGACAAGCTTTTGTGTAGGCTTCTTGCAAACCGGAGCTTCCCTCAAGAAGGCTCCTGGTTTCGAGAGGGAACGTGTCACCTTCGTGTGCGAAACGACATACGTACACTGCCTTCTCCCGCCTTAATTTTTTACACAGCCAGATTAGACCAAATAAAAGTATCGTGCTAATTTTTGGAATTATTTCGGGTTTGTTTGGCCTTTTTTATACATTAATTGAGTTTCTAGGCATTTAATGTGCATAATTCAAATTTGAACTACAAGCACAGGCTCGAGTGCACCAAAGTTGTTTGAAAAATCACATGTGTGTCCTTGGGTGAATTTTTAGGTCCCATGCAAGAGATGCGACTAAAATTCAAACATCTGGGCATCGTGGCTCGGCCGGAAATATTGAGAAACTTGGTTTTTTAATTCCTGTAATTCCAAAACACGCCTGAAAATCATGAAACTTGGCATGGTCTCATGACATGGCACCAACATGCTGCGCTAATTTTTTTTGCTGAATTGGGACAAGCTTTGGTGTAAGCTTCTTACAAACCGAAGCTTCCCTCAAGAAGGCTCGTGGTTCCGAGAGGGAACGTGTCACCTCCGTGTGCGAAACGACATACGTACACTGCCTTCTTCCGCCTTAATTTTTTTACACAGCTAGATTAGACCAAATAGAAGTACCGTGCTAATTTTTGGAATTATTCCGGGTTCGTTTCGCCTTTTTTATACATTAATTGAGTTTCTGGGCATTTAATGTGCATAATTCAAATTTGAACTACAAGCACAGGCTCCAGTGCACCAAAGTTGTTTGAAAAATCACATGTGTGTCCTTGGGTGAATTTCTAGGTCCCATGCAAGAGATTGGAGTGAAATTCAAATATCTGGGCGACGTGGCTCGGCCGGAAAGATTGAGAAACTTGGTTTTTTAATTCCTGTAATTCCAAAACACGCCTGAAAATCATGAAACTTGGGATGGTCTCATGACATGGCACCAACATGTTGCGGTAATTTTTTTGCCGAATTGGGACAAGCTTTGGGATAAGCTTCTTGCAAACCGGAGCTTCCCTCAAGAAGGCTCGTGGTTCCGAGAGGGAATTGTCACCTCCGTGTGCGAAACGACATACGTACACTACCTTATCCCGCCTTAATTTTTTTACACGGCCAGATTAGACCAAATAGATGTACCGTGCTAAATTTTGGAATTATTCCGGGCTCGTTTCGCCTTTTTTATCCATTAATTGAGTTTCTGGGCATTTAATGTGCATAATTCAAATTTGAACTAGAAACACAGGCTCTAGTGCACCAAAGTTGTTTGAAAAATCACATGTGTGTCCTTGGGTGAATTTCTAGGTCCCATGCAAGAGATTGGAGTGAAATTCAAACATTTGGGCGTCGTGGCTTGGCCGGAAAGATTGAGAAACTTGGTTTTTTAATTCGTGTAATTCCAAAGCACGCCTGGAAATCATGAAACCTGGCATGGTGTCAGGACATGGCACCAACATGCTGCGGTAATTTTTTTGGCCGAATTGGGACAAGCTTTGGTGTAAACTTCTTGCAAACCGAAGCTTCCCTTAAGAAGGCTCGTGGTTCCAAGAGGGAACGTGTCACCTCCGTGTGCGAAACAACATACGTACACTGCCTTCTCCCGCCTTAATTTTTTTTACATAGCCAGATTAGACCAAATAGAAGTACCGTGCTAAATTTTGGAATTATTCCGGGCTCATTTCGCCTTTTTTATACATTAATTTTAATTTCTGGGCATTTAATGTGCATAATTCAAATTTGAACTAGAAGCACAGGCTCGAGTGCACCAAAGTTGTTTGAAAAATCACATGTGTGTCCTTGGGTGAATTTCTAGGTCCCATGCAAGAGATTGGAGTGAAATTCAAACATCTGGGTGTCGTGGCTCTGCCGGAATGATTGAGAAACTTAGTTTTTTAATTCATGTAATTCCAAAGCACGCCTGGAAATCATGAAACTTGGCATGGTGTCATGACATGGCACCAACATGCTGCGGAATTTTTTTTGGCCGAATTGGGACAAGCTTTGGTGTATGCTTCTTGCAAGCCGGAGCTCTCCTCAAGAAGGCTCGTGGTTCCGAGAGGGAACGTGTCACCTCCGTATGCGAAACGACATACGTACACTGCCTTCTCCCGCCTTAATTTTTTTACATAGCCAGATTAGACCAAATGGGAGTACCGTGCTAAATTTTGGAATTATTCCGGGTTCATTTGGCCTTTTTTATACATTAATTGAGTTTCTGGGCATTTAATGTGCATAATTCAAATTTGAACTACAAGCACATGCTCCAGTGCACCAAAGTTGTTTGAAAAATCACATGTGTGTCCTTGGGTGAATTTCTAGGTCCCATGCAAGAGATGGGAGTGAAATTCAAACATCTGGGCGTCTTGGCTCGGCCGGAAAGATTGAGAAACTTGGTTTTTTAATTCCTGTAATTCCAAAACACGCCTGAAAATCATGAAACTTGGCATGGTCTCATGACATGACACCAACATGCTATGGTAATTTTTCTGTCCGATTTGCGAAGGCGCACACATTAACAATCTACAAAGTCATTTTGGAACAAGTGCTGTCATGTTATAAATCGGAAACACAAGTATTATTGAAACCATGGGCGTTCGACTTACCAATTACGTGCGGCCACACGTCCCCTTTTTTTATTGGCTAGGAGGTGCCATGCGGGGTAGCTATTTGAGTATGGGAGGCGTGCGATCAGACTCCTGCGCGTGCTCATCAGGAGGAGAACCCTTTTGACCGCTACCTGCCGTGCACCTCCCTCCCAACATCTCCATTAATGGCGCCCGAGCACCTGTTCTACGGCATGGCTATATGTCTCACTGGACTGAGATTTAAGAGAGAAAAATGAAAATCTGAAAAGAAAGTTATGCACGGATCTTGATGTAAGATCCGACGGACCTATATAGCATCGACTGCGACTTATAGGAAGCATGATGAATATAAGGGCGATGACATTGGATAATAATTGTCTTACATATTTAAAAACATAATTAAAAAAAGCCACATGCGGCAATGCCCGATATACACAAGGGCAAAAGAAGAAGGAAGACAACTAGTCTCCGCAGCGGGTGGCGACGAGCTCTTTCTTTTCCTCAAGATGCTGGTTGAGAGCATCCACGGATTCCTCCACCAGCCTTCTGCGCTCGTTGCGCAGCATGGCATTCTCGTCCATAAGATTCTCGACGATGACGCCGGTCCTCTTCAACAAGGCAGTGGTCCGCTCCTGCTGCTCTGCACTTCCGACGATCTTTGCCCTCAGCAGGCCGCACTTGGCCCGGAGCTTCGCATTGCTCTCATTTAGTTGCCGGATAACGTCGGTAGACTGTTCAAATGAGGCTTGCAGGTCATCCTGCAACCTCGCCCACCTGGAGATCTAATCCATCTGCCTAAGGAAGAGGGCACGCATGCGCCTGTAAGAGTCCTCGCCTGCCCGCGAGGCATTTTCCTAGGCCGCCGCGGCAAGGGAGGACATCTCTGCCGCATTCGCGGCGCGGCGGGACATCTCTTCTGCTTCCGCAGCGCGGCCGGACCAGTCTGCTGCATCGTCGGTGCGCCGGGACCTCTCTGCTGCTACGGCCGTGCAACGAGACATGTTGGCTGCTATCGCGGCGAGGCAGGACATCTCTCGTGCTCCCGCTTCCAGGCTCGCCTCTCCCTGGTGGCAATCTCTTGACCTAGAACTCACGCTAGCCATGGCGGACACAAGGGAACGATGATGAATGACTTGTTTCTTTTTGACTTTTTGTGGATGAGGAGTTGAGGAGGGAATGTGCAGTCATCTTGGAGTAGTAGTATTTATAACCGCGTAGTAATACGCTCCTAAGTGGGAAACCGTTTAGGTTTTGATCGGTGTGAAAAGGTTTGCAATTTGGAATGTGACGGGACGCATGCTCAAAATTTACTGATGGTTATAAGTGCTGCACTATTCCCGGAAGGCGTAACGTGGGCACATACGCCTTCTCGGCTGCGTGCGTGGCGTTTGCACCATAGGGTGCACCGCAATAGGCAATGTCATTACCATCGCGCACGGTTCTTTTAATTAGAATGTGTGTGCCTGTCTAGCGCACACACGTTGATCTATCTAACTGTTTCAGTTTGTTGTGGCTAATCGCAAACAGTTCATCCATGTGAAGTGTATGCCATCAATCGCAGACACTTTGATCTGGCTGACCCGTTTCTGTTCTGTTGCCTAATCGCAAAAAGTTAATCCTTCTGAAGCGTATACCCTCAATCACACAGACCTTGATCTGGCTGACCGTTTCTTTTGTGTTGCCTAATCACAAACAGTTCATTCGAGTGAACCATATGCTGTGTATCGCACACGCCTTTATCTGGCTGCCCGTTTCTTTTGTCCCTCCTCATCGCAAACAGTTCATTGAACTGAACCGTACGCCCTTCATTGCACACGCAACTAAAACCTGAACCGTGTTTGATGCATCGGTCATCACAAACTTTTTACACATTTCTGACGGTTTTCATACAGCACCGTTTGCGATTATGGCATCGCACACAGTTTCTCGAAGGGTCTCTGATCGTAGTGTCGCGTTAGCAGCATCCTACAGTAGTGTATGATGGTTCAGTATGTGGAGCTCTTACTTAGACTCTGTTGAATAAGTTGAATTGCAAATGCTTGGTGACGAAGAATATAGGTTGTTGAGTTTCAAGAGAATTCATTGTTTGAACCTTAACATGTGAATTGGTTGCTACTTTGTCATGATGAGTTTTATGAGAAAGACTTGCTATTATGATGCTAGGAAAAGTGATTGAAATTACCATTGGTCAAACTTATGCACTTTGCTAGCATCCACACTTCATAAATTATTTCTTTCATCATTTACCTACTCGAGGACAAGTAGGAATTAAGCTTGGAGATGCTGATACGTCTCCAACGTATCTATAATTTATGAAGTATTCATGCTGCTATATTATCATTCTTGGATTTTTTTTACAATCATTTTATAGCAACTTAATATCATTTTTTGGGACTAACCTATTGACATAGTGCCTAGTGCCAATTGTTGTTTTTTGCTTGTTTTCTACATCGCAGAAAATCAATACCAAACGAAGTCCAAACATAGTGAAACTTTTTGTGGATTTTTTATGGACCAGAAGACATCCAATGGGCCAGAGCAGCACCTGAGGGGTTCCCCGAGGGGGGCACAACCCACCAGGGCGCGGCTAGCCCCCCAGGTGCGCCCAGTGGGTTGTGCCCACCTCGATGGCCTCCCGCACCGCCTCTTCGCCCTATAAATTGCCAAATATTCCAAAAACTCTCGGGGGAGACCCTAGTGTCGGTGTCAAAACCCCCGGATCTCGGGTAGGGGGTCCCGAACTGTGCGTCTAGAATCGATGGTAACAGGAGACGGGGGACACGATGTTTACCCAGGTTCGGGCCCTCTCTATGGAGGTAATACCCTACTTCCTGCTTGATTGATCTTGATGAATATGGGTGTTACAAGAGTTGATCTACCACGAGATCGTAATGGCTAAACCCTAGAAGTCTAGCCTATGAGTATATGGTAATCAATCTGTCCTATCCGGACTATGCTCTCCGGTTTATATAGACACCAGAGAGATCTAGGGTTACACGAGGTCGGTTACATAAGAGGGAATCTTCATAATCAATCGCCTAGCTTGCTTTCCACGCCAAGTAGAGTCCAATCCGGACACGGGTATAGTCTTCGGTCTTCGTGTCTTCATAGCCCATCAGTCCGGCCCAATGAGTAACAGGCCGGACGCCCGAGGACCCCTTAGTCCAGGACTCCCTCAGTAGCCCCTGAACCTGGCTTCAATGACGATGAGTCCGACGCGCGGATTGTCTCGGCATTGTAAGGCGGGTTCCCCTTCTTCCGAACTCCAAGATAGTCTTCGGATGCGATGATTGTATCCGAACCTGCAACACATTCTACACACAACCGCGGAGAGAATATAATATTTGCACGAGTTTAATCTGCTGACAGTTTTTATGACGCTACGCCTATCCGATTATAATCTTGAACCCTTTTCATCTGCCACCCCACGTTGCGAGACGTGGTTGCTATTCGCACGTCTTGTCGAAGCAGAGATCGTGTCACCTTATTGCGGGATTCTCATGAATGCGGGCGTGGGTAACCCAACCGCTCCATTTGCATGGCCATTGGGAACAGGCGAGTTTAAGGCGAGTGGGAAGGCGCTTGACATTCGTGACCTCTATAAAAGGGGGTAAGGATTGCCTTCTTTCACCCACGCCCTTTCTCTTCCTCGGCCCTTCTGTCCTTGAGCTCCAGCGCCCAAGCTTCAGTTTTTCCCTCACTCGAGAAAGTACTTCGAGGATGTCCCGATCCGGAGCTGGGGGTAAGTGGATGGCCTCTTCTGTCAAGAAGAAGGATATCAAGGAGCTCCGGGAGGCCGGATATCTGGCCAAAGAGATCGCCCATCGACTCCCGGCCAAGGGACAGATCGTCCCTACTCCCGAGCCCCACGAGAGGGTTGTGTTTCTTACGCACTTCGTCCGCGGGCTTGGGTTCCCTCTTCACCCATTCGTCCGCGGGTTGATGTTTTACTACGGGCTGGATTTTCACGACCTAGCCCCCAACTTCATCCTCAATATTTCGGCGTTTATCGTCGTTTGTGAGGCTTTTCTCCGCATCCCGCCTCACTTCGGCCTGTGGCTGAAGACCTTCAATGTGAGGCCGAAGGTAGTGCGCGGTCAACAAGCAGAGTGCGGAGGCGCCATGGTAGGCAAGATGCCCAACGTCACCTGGCCCGAAGGCTCGTTCGCGGAGACGGTGAAGGGGTGGCAATCAGGGTGGTTTTATATCACCGAGCCGCGCGACGCCAACTGGGTGGCGGCCCCCGAATTCCGATCTGGAGTCCCGATGCGGCTCACTTCTTGGCAAGAGCGGGGCCTAACCTGGGGTCCCTTGGCCGAGCTGACAGGGCTCCAGACGTGCATCCAGAACATGATAGAGAATAAGATCAAGCTTGTCACCGTAGTCCAGGTTATGCTTGTTCGTCGGGTCCTTCCGTGCCAGCGCCGAACTTATAGTTTGTGGGAGTTCGAGCCGGCCAAGCACCAGACGCTACTGGAGCTCTTCGGCACAACGCACGAAGAAATCTGGAAGGTGCTCTTCAAGGCCGGCGAGACGCCACCGCCTACGACCGAAGACCGCGGGCTTAGCTTAAAGCGTCAGCCCAATCCGGTCAGTTTCTTTAATGTTTTCAAGGAGTACCCCCTACTAGCATATTTTGAGGGAAAACTTAAGCTTCCTTTCTCCATTTCAGGCCTGGATTAAGTTAGCCGAGAAGATCAACTGTCCGGCTCCGCTACCTGAGGACCAGGTATTTCCATTATTGGAGAAGATGTTGTTCCCCGCGCCTTACGAGGTGCCAGAGAAGACGGCTAAGAAGGCGGCCCAAGGGGCCAAGAAGGACCTTCACCGGAGAAGCACTCCGGACGAGACGTCCGAAAGCGAGACTTCCTCTTCGTCAACTGACAACAGCGATGAAGAGGAAGAAGAAAAAGACTCCCCACCTGAAGCGGGGAGGAAGAAGAGAGCGGCCCCCACAAGCCCGGAGGCGGAAGCGCCTAAAAGGGTTAAAGGCTCCCTCGCGGATAACTCCGCATGGGACGTCGACAGCAGTCCGGAACGACCTCGCCGGACCAAGCCTCGGGCCTCTTCGTAAGTACCAGAATTCGCAAAAGTCTGGCCTTCCTGGTTTGTAACATTGACATATGGTAAACTTTTGTCATTGCAGCCCGGCGCGCGGTGACTCCCCGCGATCCTCGACACAGGATTCGCTGGACACAGAGGAGATGGCTAGCATATCTCCGCCACCTGCTCATTCCGTCTCACCCAGGGGTGATGACGAGGTGGTGTCCAAAAAGGCCTTCCCAGACCAGGGGGAGGTTCTCGAGATCATCGGGGTGACGCCCCAGGATGACTCCTCGGATGCCGGACACATGGGGGAAAAAGCCCCCATGGAGACTGGTGAAGGGGTCCGAGTTCCCTTCGGACCTCAGCCGGATACCATCCCGGAAATCTATACGGCTCCGGGGTTCAACGAACGGCATTCCCCCCAAGGAGGGAGCGTGCCTGTTCCACCGGTGACCTCTGTCCAACCAGAGGCACCGGATAATCTGCTGGAGGCACTGCGAGGTGCCTCTATTGTGGATGAACATCGTGTCCTTATGGACACGGTAATAGAGAAGGTTCAGTTCGCTAAACGCGGACTGACTGAAGCCTGCACTAGCCTTCTAGGAGGCTTTGAGGTAAGTAATGTGATTATAAAAAATATCACAGTATAGACAGTAGCCCCTGATACTCTGTTTGGTGTTCGGGAAGAAAAGCCTGACAGAGGATCAAACAATCGCAGGAGTCTAACATGAGTAGTCCATATGAATAAGCAGGTATCACTGCAGGCTGCCACTGCTCATGCTGCGGAGGTCTCCGGACTGAAGCAGAAATTTGAGCGGGTTGAGGAGGAGCTCAGCCGTGTGAAGAAGCAGTTGGAAGATAGCCAAGGTATGCAGTAACCCGTGGGTACATTTCGAAAAAAAATGAATGGTCTGAACGGACTAAAAGTGTCATAAACTTTATTAGGGGCCACAACCGAGGTGGCAACCCTTAAGAAGGCGCTAGCCGAGGCTGAGGACAAAGCGGCCAAGGAACGAACTTTGCGCGAGAAGCAGGAGGCCCGGGTTGGCGAGGCGCAGCAACAGCTCCAGGGCGCGATAGAGAAATTTGAGTCCCCGGAGCGCGGTTTTAAGTCGCAGGAGTCCGAATTGGCGAAGACTCGCCAGAGCACACATGATGCATGAGCCGAGGCCCAGAGCACCCTCCAGGAGATTCAAGTAGCCCAGAAAATTGCGGCGGATTAGTCTGTCACCATGCCGAGCAAATATGTAGAGAAAACGTCCCTTGTGCTTGTCCTGAATTTTGGTTTTCCAGGGGCATTTGCAGGTCTGCCGCACAGTGTGTCGGACGCGGTCGAGCATTATAGAGCCGAAGAAGGGATGTCAACGGAGAAGCTGTTCTGGTCCCAATATTTGGGATCCGAACATCCGGTGACCTTCAGCGACCAGCTAAAGCAGCTGGTCGAGCTGCATAGGTTGGCCGAACTGGCCATGAAGGACATGATAGTCTGTCTGTGGCCTGGCGATCGTACACCTGGCAGTTATTTCGGACTTGTGCAGCGGCTTGTGAGTGCCTGTCCGCGGCTCGAAGCCGTGAAGCGGTCGGTCTGCATTGAAGGCGCGCGTATGGCTTTTGCTCGCGTCAAAACGCATTGGGCAAAGCTAGATGCCAAGAAGCTGATGACCGAGGGACCGCCGGAGGGCAAGGAGCATCGTCGACCCGAGCATTATTTTGATGGTGTCCTGGAGGGATCCCGCCTTGCGGCGGTGCAATGTTCGAAGGATATTATATTCCCATAAGAACATGTGTATTATCTTGCCCTGTAATATGAAACAAAGATGTTATGTAGTATAATGTTTATGATTTTAAATTTTACCTCTTGTGCGGCCGTTTATTTAATCTGAGGGATGACCAGTCGTCGGCTTCTGCCCCCACGTAGATAGTACGGGGGTGTTCGGGATAAACCTAAACACTCTTTACTCCACATTCTGGTCCTTAAAGGAGGTGTTTAGCACGACGAACAAGGCAATCAGACTATGCGGCCTTTACCGCCCCCACTTAGCCATAAGAGTTTGACAATTGATAAAGTTGGCGAAGCCCCTGGTATTCGGAAGGCCGAATTAGGGGTGCTATACACACCTAATCGGGGAAGCCGATTCTTCGCGAGAAGCGGGAAAAATCTCTAACGATTTGGAACCTCTCGAACAGCTGACCGGCTCTCGCCGCATCATGACAGTCAGTTTTCGGCTTTCTCTACTGAGGTGCTCGTCCGGAAGAACCGGGACACAATCGCAGTAGTTCTCCCTTTACTACCCTAGCCGATATAGCGGAACGTAAGGTAGTAAGCACAGGAGCCGGGCAACCCAACTATTGACCAAAGACATGATTCGGAGCCGATGCATATAATGCTATAAGTTCGGGGTGCCGAACTGAACTATAAAAGTGTTCGGACTTTTATTGCCGTGATGCGGGTTGTAATTAAGCCCCTGGCGGATTAGTACGTATCATGATGTACGTGTGCAAGGAATAATAGATATCGAGGTGAGGAAACAGGAAAAAATGAAGTAGTGGGCTGACGCCATCGTTTATTCACCGTTGTGATGTAATCAGTACGTCAAGGCGTACTTTGTACAAGTAATGCGATAAGCAAGCAAGGCTATTGAAAAATGCCGTAACCAAGGGCGAGCTGCATACGGGTATGTAAAACAAGTATGGTAATCGTTTATTAGAAACCACCTGGGGGTTCCCTTGTACGCTAGAGCTCGTTGCCTCCTTGGTGTGTTCTGCAAGCGGGTCGTCCGTATAGACCTTGAAAAAGAGAAGAAAAACCCGTAAAAAAGAAAAAGCAGAAGCGTGCGAATCCCAGGGTCTATCAATCCGTACTGTGGATCGCGAGCGAGTTGTGCCTCCGTCCGTACCCATGGGTGCGTAGCGTATGTGCTCGCGGTACGAATACCATTGCCTCGTATGGGCTTGGGCGGAGGCCGAATTTTGCTAGTTTGACCCGTGACGAGCCGAGCTGTCCTGCTGCAGTATAGTTCGGACCTTCTTAGTGGTGTCCAGGGGCTCGGCAGCCGGATTATAGTGCTGCTTGAGAAGGCCACTCTGTACTTTTGCTGCTAGGGCGGGGGTGTGCTCCTCTGTACGGAGGGAGCGCCCCATATTTCCGTTTACCGTAATGACGCCACGTGGACCTGGCATCTTCAGCTTAAGATAAGCATAATGCGGCACTGCTTTGAATCTAGCGAATGCGGTTTGTCCGAGCAGAGCATGATAGCCGCTGTGGAATGGGACGATATCGAAGATTAGTTCTTTGCTTCAGAAGTTATCCGTAGAGCCGAATATTACTTCCAGCGTTATTGAGCCCGTACAGCGGGCCTCTACACCTGGAATGACTCCTTTGAAGGTGGTCTTTGTTGATTTGATTCGCGAGGGGTCAATTCCCATCTTCCGCACTGTGTCTTGATAGAGCAGGTTGAGGCTGCTACCACCGTCCATCAGGACTCGAGTTAGGTGGAACCCGTCAATAATTGGGTCAAGAACTAGTGCGGCTGAACCGCCGTGGCGGACACTAGTTGAGTGGTCTCGTCGATCGAAGGTGATCGGGGATGACGACCACAGTTTGAATTTTGGGGCGACTGGCTCTACCGCGTAGACGTCCCTGAGTGCGCGCTTGCGCTCCCTTTTGGGATATGTGTAATGTATATCATGTTCACCGTTTTGACTTGGGGGGGATTTCTTTTGCCCCCGCTGTTTGGCTGCCGGGGCTCTTCGTCGCTCTGTGATTCCCCTTCTTTGCCTCTGCCATTTGCTTTGCTGGCTTGTTTGAAGACCCGGCAATCTCTATTGGTATGGTTGGCCGGTTTGTCTGGGGTGCCATGAATTTGGCAAGGACGATCAAGTATGCGGTCCAAGCTTGATTGTTTTCGGTTGCTCCTTTTATAGGGCTTCTTTCGCTGGCTGGACTTGGAGCCACTGGATGCGACATGAACTGTTGTGTCATCGGTGTTATCGCCGTTGCTTTGGCGTTTGTTTCTATTGCGCTGGAGCTTGCTGGTGTTGTTCTTGGCCTCGGAGGGGCTTGTTTCGTTGGCCGTATTGTTACTACGGGCCAGCCAACTGTCCTCTCCCGCGCAAAAGCGGGTCATGAGTGCCGTTAGGGCTGCCATGGACTTCGGCTTTTCTTGGCCGAGGTGGCGTGCTAGCCATTCGTCACGGATGCTGTGTTTGAAGGCTGCTAAGGCCTCGGCGTCCGGACAGTCAACGATCTGGTTCTTTTTGGTCAGGAACCTAGTCCAGAATTTTCTGGCTGATTCTCCAAGTTGTTGAACTATGTGGCTTAAGTCATCGGCGTCTGGTGGCCGGACATAAGTTCCTTGGAAGTTGTCTAGGAAAGCTTCTTCCAAGTCCTCCCAGCTACCAATAGAATTTTCAGGCAGGCTGTTAAGCCAGTGCCGAGCTGGCCCTTTGAGCTTGAGTGGGAGGTATTTAATGGCGTGGAGATCATCTCCTCGGGCCATGTGCATGTGGAGGATGAAATCCTCGATCCACACTGTGGGGTCAGTTGTGTCGTCGTATGATTCGATGTTGACGGGCTTGAACCTCTCGGGGAATTCATGGTCCAGTACTTCATCTGTGAAGAAGAGAGGGTGTGCGGTCTAGATCAGGCCACGTCGTGGCGTAGTTCTGATGGAGTCCGTCTGCGGTGTTCGGCCCGGGCGTGGTTAGATTTATCACGTCCGAATAGGTGGCCTTCCTCGTGCCTCAAGGCACGCCCTCGCGATCCGTAGATCGATCTTGTGCGTCCTGATCTATCGTCCAGGATTTGCCGGAGGTCGTATGTGTGACCCCGAACTCTTCCGTCTCTACTTTTGCGAGGTGGTGGGGCAGGCTGCTGTTCGGCCTAAGTTGCCGCTTTATCCCGGCAGCCGGGTGGCCGGTCGGCTGCCCTGTCTCGACCACGCGGTGGTCGCTCCTCATTATGCAAGGGAGATATGTGCTCCAGTGCCTCCTGATCACATTGAGGTAGTAGTCTGCGTTTCGGGTAGCTCTTGGCTGGGTGCTTGAGGCCGTATTTTTCCGCTGTCAGGACGTCAGTCCATCTGTCGACGAGCAGGTTTTGTTCAGCTTGAAGCTGCTGCTGCTTCTTTTTCAGGCTCCTTGCAGTGGCTATGAGTTGAAGCTTAAAGCGTTCCTGCTCCAGAGGGTCCTCGGGCACGATGAAATCTTTGTTGCCGAGGCTTGTCTCCTCTTCGGAGGGCGGATGGTAACTATCGTCCTCCGAGTTATCTTCTATGGCCTGTTCATCAGGGTTGTCTTGCATGTTGTCATGTTCCTCCTGTTCGGATGCAGCGCCGACAGGGTCTTGATTGGTTTCGGCGTCGCCCGGAGTACTATTTTCTCCGGTGCCAGTGTTGCCATCCTTTGAGCGACGAGGCTTAGAACGGCGTTTGGGACGCCGGCGCTTGGTCTGCGTCTCAGAGGGTTTGTTCTTATCCGGCTCTTCTTTGTCGTCGCCAGATCCTTTAGGTGTATCAACCATGTACACATCGTACGAAGAGGTGGCCGTCCAACGTCCAGTGAATGGCGGGTCTTGGCCTTGCTCCCTGTCGGTATCGTCGTCCATGCCGTCGATGTCTTCGGAGCCATGGTCGAGCACGTCGGTTAAGTCATCGACGGTGGCTATGAAGTGGGTGGCGGGTGGGAAGCAAAATTCCTCATCGTCCGCCTCTAGCTCGAACCGAACATAGTTCGGCTATGAGTCTTCCTCTAAGGACAATTTCTTCAAAGAGCTTAGTACGCCACCCAAAGGCGAATGCTGGAAGATATCTGCGGCGCTAAATTTGAAAATCGATAACCGATCCAGCTCGGAATCCACAGGCGCATCTGGTCCGGAACGTATGGCCGGATACGAGTCCGGAGTTCCATTGACGCGAGCATCGCGGGATGTCGAGTCCGTGTGCGGCTCCAACGCCATAGGCTTTGTGGCCTCGGAGGGCACGGTCTGCTTCGGTTCTGAAGCCGTTGCAGCAACAAGATCCTTCTCCTGGACGTAGTCCGATAACAAATTTACGTCATGTTCATCGGAGCACGGGGAAGCAACTGCCGCGGTCTCGAATCCATTGAAGATCAAGTCTCCACGGGTATCCGCGACGTAGTTTAGGCTTCCAAATCTGACCTAGTGGCTAGGGGCGTAGCTGTCGATCTGCTCCAGACGGCCAAGAGAGTTGGCCTGCAGTACGAAGCCGCCGAACACAAAGATTTGTCCGGGGAGGAAGGTTTCTTGCTGGACGGCATCATTACTGATGATCGAAGGGGTCATCGAATCTTTTCGTCGACTGCACAATGGAACTCTCAATGAAAGCACCAATGTCGGTGTCAAAACTGGCGGATCTCGGGTAGGGGGTCCCGAACTGTGCGTCTAGAATCGATGGTAACAGGAGACGGGGGACACGATGTTTACCCAGGTTCGGGCCCTCTCTATGGAGGTAATACCCTACTTCCTGCTTGATTGATCTTGATGAACATGAGTGTTACAAGAGTTGATCTACCACGAGATCGTAATGGCTAAACCCTAGAAGTCTAGCCTATGAGTATATGGTAATCAATCTGTCCTATCCGGACTATGCTCTCCGGTTTATATAGACACCGGAGAGATCTGGGGTTACACGAGGTCAGTTACATAAGAGGGAATCTTCATAATCAATCGCCTAGCTTGCCTTCCACGCCAAGTAGAGTCCAATCCGGACACGGGTATAGTCTTCGGTCTTCGTGTCTTCATAGCCCATCAGTCCGGCCCAATGAGTAACAGGACGGACGCCGGAGGACCCCTTAGTCGAGGACTCCCTCACCTAGATTAGAAGTTCCGCCGCCGCAAGCCTCTGTAGCCACGAGAAACTAATCTAGACCCCGTTCCGGCACTCCGCCGGAGGGGGAAATCATCTCTGGTGGCCATCTTCATCATCCCGGCGGCCACCATGATGAGGAGGGAGTAGTCCACCCTCGGGGCTGAGGGTTTGTACCAGTAGCTATGTGTTTAATCTCTCTCTTTCTCTTGTGTTCTTGAGATGTCACGATCTTGATGTATCGCGGGCTTTGTTAATATAGTCAGATCATATAGTACTTTGCCCTCTCTATCTGGTTGTGATGAATTGAGTTTTCCCTTTGAGATTTCATTTTATCGTATTGAATACTTTTATGGATTTGAGAGCACTTGATATATATCTTGCATATGAATACTCGTGGTGACAATGGCGTATCATATTTATTCACTTGATCTGTGTTTTGGCACTCAACTCGCGGATTCCCGAGGTGACATTGGGGTAATCTATGCATAGGGGTTGATACACGTTCTCGTGTTTTGTTTCTCCGGTAGAAATCTTGGGTAATTCTTTGAGGTTCTTTGTGTTGGATTGAGTATTATGAATCTGAATTTGCTTTGGTGTTATTTTAGTACGAACTCTAGATAGATCGATCGGAAAGCATAGCCACAAACAATTTCTTCTTATGTTCTCCACTAGATAGGAACTTTGGAGTGATCCTTCATCGCACGCTGAGTGATGGTTATATGATCCAATTATATTAGCATTGTTGAGAGATTGCACTGCCGAAAGTACGGACCATAGGCCTCATTTTCAAGCATTGCAATACCGTTTGTGCTCCGTTTTATCAATTGCTACTTGCTGTTTTTTATTGTTCTTATTACAAAAATCAATATCTACTATCCATATTACACTTGTATCACCATATCTTCACCGAACTAGTGCACCTATACAAATTAGCATTGTATTTGGTGTGTTGGGGACACAAGAGACTTTTTATTATTTGGTTCCTATCTTCATCCTACACCTTCCACGGATTGCTAAACCTTAGGTCATCCACTTGAGGGAAAATTGCTACTATCCTACAAAACTCTACGCTTGGAGGCCCAACACGTGTCTACAAGAATAAAGTTGCGTAGTAGACATCACATAATCACTAGCAGCACACATAATTTCAAAAGGCAAGTTCCAATCAGGTGGTTGAACAATAGGTGCAAAAATTAAGGCTTTCTTGAGCGTTTCGAAGGCTTCTGAGGAATCATCATAAAAAAAAAGGAATATCCTTTTGCAAAAGATTTGTAAGAGGCCTAGAAATTTTAGAAAAGTCTTTGATAAATCTCCTATAGAAACCAGCATGACCAAGGAAACTACGAATACCGTTGATATCTTTAGGACATGGCATTTTCTCAATTGCATCAACCTTAGCACTAAAAAAAGACACATCCGTGCCATTTTGGGCTGAACAATTTTTTTTCTGTCATGCTTATGACACTTCTATGACGATAATTGTGACAAAACCCGGTATCATGATAGATGTGGTGGGCTCCTACTTCTATGACAAAAAATCATGACAGAAAATGGGCTTTTCGTCCTGGGTGGGCCAGAGACGCTGCTGCATGACATTCTTTGGGTCGTCCATGACCGAAAAAAACATGGTAGAAGCAAGGGCGAGGAAAATATCGGGGAGTTCCCAGTTACGATGGGTGGTCGGGGCCGAGCGATACACGGAGGTTTGCGCGTTCCTCTCGTACACGTACGCGCGTGTGTTCGAGGCGTTGCGCTCTAACTGAACCCGAGCGAGGCGTTGGGCTCTAACTAAACCCGAGCGATTGCACTAGCTACATTACTGAACCCCGATCGATCCCTTGCTGTTAACTGAACCCGAGAGATTCCTTCGCTACTGCTGCTAACAAAATCCGATCGATGCTGCCGCTTGATGAATAGTGAGCGTTGTTGGGGGGGGGGGGTTGGATGAACAGTTCCTAGTGGGGGGGTGGATGAACAGGACTCTGTGGTAGTAGAGGCCGTTGCCGCTGGATGAACAGGACCCTGATCGAGCCGGTTGGGGGTGGATGAACAGGACCCCGTGGAGGGCTGGATGAACAGGACCCCGTGGAGGGATGGTGAGAGTGTCCTAGACTAGGGGGCACTCACCAGGCCGTCTCCCGACCAGCTGGATCGGGCCGAGGACCCCCATGGCGGTTCACTATTGGGCCAGTTCGGACAGGCCATGCCGCATACAAGGAGGATCCCACAAGACTTGGCGCCCAAGACAAGGACTCCTCTAAACCCTAGGCCTACGGTGCATATATAAACCGAGGCCAGGCTAGTCAATAGATAACCTGATATTCATTAGATCAATCTCATGGTAGACACATGTACTCTGTACTACACACCATATGAATATAATCAAAAGCAGGATGTAGGGTTTTACCTCCATCAAGAGGGCCCGAACCTGGGTAAAATCCCATGTCCATGTTACCATCGCTCCGAGAAGCCTAGCTTAGGACCCCTACTATGAGATACGCCGGATATTGAACCGACATTGATGCTTTCATTGAGAGCCTGCTGGGTGTTCATCACGAATTGATGGGATAATCAGGTGATATTCTTTAAATTAGATCTGTTAAATCATCTCTTTTCGCAAATCGTTGCTGCCGAATTGGGCTATTTTGTTTGCAGTCAAACCAGGATCAGAAAAATTTGAACGACGGCGGTCGTACCCATCGCGTGACAGTACGTTCGATCCAGACACTGTTGCGGTTACTGAAAGCAAAATTAATCGCAAGGATGTGCTACCCCGCGCGCCACGCAGACTCCTGAAGAAACGCGTGCATGCATCGGCAGCTTAGGGTTGCAAATCCGCTGCGTGGATCATTGTAAAAAAGCGGCGACCCAGCCGAGGACCACATGGGCCGATCACACCTCACCTCGGTCGAGCATACCAGGGAAGATTTCCTTCCTTCTGTTTTTTATTCCAGCCCTTGGTTCAGCCGTTGGTCCTCTCTACCTTTTGCTGAAAAGTACATAGACTAGGGTACTACTAACCTAGTTGGCTAATAGTTTTACAGTGGGGTACCCTAGATTAATTTGATTGGTAGGTTCTAGTAGTTTGAGTACCACTACTCCACGTACAAGATCAAAACCAATATATTCTAGATACTAGTTGATACTAGTTCTGTCCAGACCGCTTTCTCTTCTCGCTTCGGTCTGCTACGGTCGTCGTAGTCAAGCAGGCTTTTTTCCTAACTATTCGTTCATCACGTAAAATTATTACGTGCAGAATATTTTTGGTTGGTTTGTGATACACTATTTTTTGCAGAGTTATTTGGCCGACCCTTCGATCTGGCCAAGTTCTCGCCGACCGACTCCTCGTTCACGGTCTGGTAGACATCAAAATTCGACTGTGACCATATCCTGTCGTCACCTCGGTCAGCCGACCTACGCGTTAGAGCCTTCGCCAAACCAGCATCCGCATTCAGATCGGCCGCTCCGTATATTGGTCGGCCAGATGTAGTTTTGAGGCACTCTGGCCAGGACGTCTCTCGCCTGCCATCAGTATGGACGTCATTGGATAAATCACCAGGTGCAATCGTTCTAAGTTATTCGCGATATGCATATTAATAATATTTCAAAAAGTATTTTCTGCTGGTCAGCGACTCTTGGCCCTACAGGTTTTGCAATCAGTTCTACACTTCGGCCGCCGTTTCAGGGCGATCCAATATGCCGTCGCGGCCCCGTGCGCATTGCGTCCGCAACTCGGGCGACCGTGCGAATCCGGATTTTGTCACCTCGCTGCGCCGACGCCCTGTGTCGACAATGGCATCACGCTAGGCCACCTCTCTTTTAATAATTTTTTTGCATAAATGATTCTATAAAAAATTATATTTAATTACTTTTATTATTATTACCTGTCTTGTGCTACTTCATGCATGTAGACAATGTCGTGGCGAGCCGACGTCCTCATTCCGCCTGCATCGACAAAGTTCAGGCGTCACCTCGGCTCGCGTCCCTCTGCCGACATCTCCATGCGGCCACTCTGCCGTGCCGACCTTGGCGCTCAGGCCATTTTTTTATTTAATTATTTACTTCTCTTAAGTTAATTAAGTATAAGAACTTTTTTCAAAAAAGTATATTATTATTATCACTACTTGTTATTCCTTTTGTCTGGCACTATTTTATGTGCACAGATAAACCGATGTCGACTGGTCTACGTCGTCACCTCGGCTTTGCCGCACCATCGTTTCTCCGAACCGACATCCACATCGCCGACCTGTTTGTGACACATCGGGCGACGATGGGGCTCCGGGTGTCGCCCTGCCGACCTGTGCCCTATGAATTTAGGCTTCATCGTGCCCTCACCGTGGCATTAATGACCCGCGTCGACACCGTCCTCGGCACCCAGGCTATATTCGTTGAATTATCAACTTCGCATAAATAAACTATGCATTTTTTTATCATTTTTGGTTTGCACTATTTTATCTGTGCAGACAATTTACTTAGACCGGGCCACGCTGTCACCTCCGTCGACCAAATTGTGTTGTCACCTTGACCCGCTGCCCTGTGTTGGCAACCCCGCGTCGTCGCTTCATCAACCCACTTGGTCGGAGACTCCGGTGTCACCCGCCGACCTGCTCCATCACCGCGGCCAGACTGGGGGTTTCACCTCTGTGGAATGCCGAGCTCTTCGCTCGGCCACCTCGGGCTGGGTGGCTGGGACCTCGGCCATGCCGAGGACTGCGAACCTTGTCGGATCTGTCACAGATCAATGGGCATCTTCGTCCCGCCACAAGCCCGAATCGCGTCATCAACACTGAGCACATTAACCAGCTAAGTCGCTTTCATGCTCAAAAACTTTCAATTTTAAATTTTGTTCGGTTCGACCAAGCATTATACTTTTTGGCAAAAAGTTGTTTGTGAAGAAAGTTCCTTGTCAAAACTTTGTTTGTGACGCACAAATTCAAATACCCCGTTTATTTGGGGGCTTCCTTTCTGAAGCCTTTCCTCTTGCATATGATTATACTTGTATGGCTTCGTTCCTTGTTCGTGTATTACGCAACAATATGCACCATGTTGACTTAAGTGTTCCGCAAGCTGGGTTGCCTTGCTCCTGTGTTTACCCCTACGTTCCCGATTGTTCGGCTAGGGAGTAAAGGGAGCACCTCTGCGATTGTCACGATCGGGTCATCCGTGCTCGGACCTCAGACTAGGTGAAGCCGAAAGCTAGCGCTCTTATTGTTTTCAATCATGGTCGGCACACAGCGGAACTCATGAGTACAAAAAATCTATTGCACAAGTTTCATAGTAACAATGAGCAACCGAAGAAAGGTATCGGTGGGGGTACTATTTTCTTCGAAGATGCTTCTTACACTTCGTCAGTAATATAGCATAAGTTCCCTGAGCGCGCTTTGTCTGTTACAGCCTTATGGCCTGATTGCCTAGTTATTGGAAACACCGTCGATATTGTCGACAGGTGGAGTACATAACACTTTTCGGCCCTTGACCGAAGAGGGAGAAGCTGACGGTCGGTTAAGACGCGTTTAAAGTTCGGGTGAACACATATATGATATAAGTACTTCGGTACATACAATCATTATACATA
Organism: Triticum aestivum; assembly: GCF_018294505.1. NCBI lineage: Eukaryota > Viridiplantae > Streptophyta > Magnoliopsida > Poales > Poaceae > Triticum > Triticum aestivum. Next base: position 307,932,246 of record NC_057808.1, on the reverse strand, counting down.
AAATTCCTTTACCCAAGTTACTCGGGGGCTCTTAAATTAGTATGAGCCATTTTATAATAAGTGTTTTCTTCTTCTTAGTCGTTGTAAAGTCTTTTCCTATCACTCCTTTTTTTGACGCGAGTGTGTGGTCAATAGTCGGGGAGCCTAATTTCTCTCTCAAAGCCGCTAGAGTTTAGTTTGCTAAACTGGCCTAACAAGAAGTACCCCGCCTTCGGGATAGGAGGTTGAAGCCGTGGGTTGACCCGCTTTAAGTCTTGAGATAGGACGTGTCATGTTAAAGCACGACAGAAGCACAATTTTTTTCTAAGACCAATTTTCGGATTGGCACCGAACACTTGATCTAGTTCGGACATTAAGTTTTTACTGAAGTTTTTTGGTTTTCCAAGCCTTTGGCACTTTTAAACTATTTGTGTGTTTCCAGTATAAGTCTTGCAGTGCAACGCCGGACACCTTTAGAGGTTCGGCAAAAACATTCTTGGATATTGCTATATATGCATCGGTTTTGAATTGTGTCTTCAGTCAATAGTTGGGTTGCCCGGCTCCTGTGCTTGCCTCCTACGTTCCGCTTTGTTCGGCTAGGTGTGCAAGGGGAGAACCACTGCGATTGTGCTTCCAGCTAACATGGTTAAAGCGCCTCAGTGGAGAAAGCCGAAAACTGACTGTCACAAGCGCAAACTGGTCAGCGATCCGATGACTGTGTTAAACTATAAGATCGATAGAGGTCACCCCGTGTTAAATGACGGGCCGTTCATAACATTGGCCGAAGTGTTTACGGCTTGACCTCGACTGTCGCCGAACACTAACCGGGGGCTAGTAACTGGCCTCCCAACTTTAAACTCCTATGACTAAGTGAAATTTATAAAGCCCACATATCTGATTGCCTCGTTTCTGCTAACACAACCGCCTCTGCGCACCGAGACGTCGGCTAAGGGTTGTCTGGTTATTGCAGAAACACCCTGCGTAGTATCTACAAAGGGGTAGAAGCCGACGATGGGCCACTTTCAATTGATAAACGGTCGCAATGGAGTTAAAATAAACATATATCATCGGCGTTTGTATTTAATATACGAGGGCTGCCTTCCGTAATCATCGTTATAAAGCCATAAATATGCATCAATTTGACTTAAGATTTTGGCCAAGCTGGGTTGCCTGGCTCCTGTGCTTACCCCTACGTTCCCGATTGTTCGGCGGCGGTAAAGGGGGCACCTATGTGATTGTTACTACCGGGTCGTCCGAGTTAGTACCTCAGACTGGGTGAAGCCGAAAGCTAGCGATCTTAAAGAATATAATTGGTCGGCAACGACGGAAGTGAAAATTTAGGTTCGCTAAAGACCACATAGTTCGGGAACTTTCCCCAAACTAAATCCTCAATATCCGCATTGGTCGGAGGTGAGATTTCATGATCATGCTTAGCATGACAACCCAAAGAAAGGAAACGATAGCGGGACTGTTTTCTTGGGAAGACATTTTTTGTGTTAAACAATAATATAACATATCTCTCTGCGTAACTTTGTTTATAAAACTGTATGGCTGGATTGCCTTGTTTGTCATAAATCTTTGCCCTCATAAAGGCTTTATAAAGTAGGACAAACACTCCTCGGCTACTGGCCGAGGAGGTGGAAGCCGATGGTCGGTCAACAAAGTTTTGTACAAAGCGGATTCGAGCATTAGTGATGTAAAGTACTCGAATACATAGAATCATTACACATAATTTGTGATTTTACTTCGGATATCGATCCTTAATTCGGTCACCCGTGCCCGCATTAAGGCTTGGGGGCTACTGGGATCAGCAGTCTTATGTCATCCTTCAGGTGCATCTCGGGTTTTAGACCGACACACACACCTTGAGGGCTACTGGCTATATATCTCGGTAGAGAATAAATTGCACCAATCAAAAAATCAGCCCGCAATCGGGGTGGTGCACCACCTCGGAAGCAGTCCGGCATAAAGCTCGGGCGCCAGTGGCTGGCTCCATAGAGGGCATTTCTGGCATTCAGCTCGGCTAAACTCCTTCAACTTTTTTGAACCAAGGTGATCTATGACACCTCAAATAAAGTCCGGCGTTGGAGCTCGGAAACAGTCCGGCGTTGGAGCTTGGATAAATTCCGGCCTTGGAGCTCGGATACGGTCCGGCATTGGTGCTCGGCTGTAAAGGATACCTCGAATACAGTCCGACGTTGGATCTCGGACGTGGGAGGACACCGCTGCATGGGAACAACTTCGAACCCGAGGTGGGCGTAAAAATAACGAGGCATTGATAAAGGCCGATAACTTAAAGGAGCCCCTCGGATACCCAACGTGTAAACTCTTTGGATTTTCTTCGGCGATCCTCAAGATCGAGGATGAGAAGATTTGTTGAACCAGTTTTCAAGACCGACGACCCAAGATGAAGAACATTTCGGAAGAATCGAGGAGCGTCCCCAACTTGAAGACCGGTTCAGGGGGCTACTAACGGTGTCCTGGACTAGGGGGTACTCACCACGTCGTCTCCCGACCAGCTGGATCGGGCCGAGGACCCCCATGGCGGTTCACTATTGAGCCAGTTCGGACAGGCCATGCCGCATACAAGGAGGATCCCACAAGACTTGGCGCCCAAGACAAGGACTCCTCTAAACCCTAGGTCTATGGTGCATATATAAACCGAGGCCAAGCAAGTCAATAGACAATCTGATATTCATTAGATCAATCTCGTGGTAGACACATGTACTCTGTACTACACCCCATATGAATATAATCAAAAGCAGGATGTAGGGTTTTACCTCCATCAAGAGGGCCCGAACCTGGGTAAAATCCCATGTCCATGTTACCATCGCTCCGAGACGCCTAGCTTAGGACCCCTACTACGAGATACGCCGGATATTGAACCGACAGCTGGATGAACAGTAGCCCGTGGAGGGGTGGTTGAACAGGAACTCGTGGAGAGGGCTGGTTGAACAGTAGCTGGTGGAGGAGCGGTTGAGGCTTGATGAACAGGAGCCCGTGGATGAACAGTGGCTGGTGGAGGCAGGAGGGGAGACGCCGAGGATGAACAGTCATAGGTGGAGGCTGGAGGAGGTCGACGGTGGATGAACAGTAGCCCGTGGAGGCAGTCGACAGTGGAGTGAATAGTATCTCGTGGAGTCCCGTTTGGCGGTACGCCACACCCCTCCCGATGAACAGGACCCCCGTTTCGACCGTAGCGCTCCAACACAAGTCCGTTTCCTCTGTTTTGCGGTATGCCACACCCTTCCCGGTCAACAAGACCCCGTTTCGATGTAGGAGGTCCAAGAGAAGTCCGTTTCCTCCGTTTTGCGGTACGCCAGACCCCTCCTGATGAACAGGATCCCGTTTCGACCATGGCCGGTCGAACACAAGGCCGTTTCCTCCGTTCTGCGGTACGCCAAGCCTCGTTGCGATCGGCTGTTCTGTCCAAGCGGGGTGGCTCCCGATGAACACGATGATGTAGTTTCTCCGTTCTGACCCAGCCATGTACACGAGCCCTGGCCGTATGTATGCGCGAGTAGGCGTTCGAGACCCCGCCCGTATGTACGTACGTGACCGTATTTAATTTCTTGCACCCTGGCTGTACGTATGTGTACACGATATTAACGGGACTACATGACATGCTACGTGCGCACCTCTACTACGACACGTGCTATTTCTTACACGGCCACGGTTCATCGCTGCAGCCTGCAGACAGACCGATCGTATGCACGTACACGTTCGCGACCAGAATGACAACGCTACGTACGCTTCGACCAGGTGGGTCCCGACTGTCAGGTACTTCCTTGCATGCGAAGATGTAGCTGGTGGATCCCAGCAGTCAGTGGGAACGTTTTTTCATGAAATACGGTGGCCCGTCCGGTGGGTCCCTATTGTTAGTTGGAGGAATCATTATTTTCCGTGTAATAAGGAGGCACTTCCTTGCTGCGGCCATGGACCTAGCTGTCAGCCTCTCCACATACAGTACCCTTCCAATGGAAGTCGTTCCTTGACCACATTGACCGCGCCGCGCCGAGAGCACCAAGGCGGTGGACGACGGCGAGGCCTAGGAAGGGGACGACACGGAGCCGGGGAAGACGCGGCAGTGGATGCCCATGCGGAGAGGAGAACGAGGGTTCACTGGTTCTGCTGCGGTGTGAGGCTGCCGTCGCCGCAGGGCCTTGCCAGCGATGGGAGTAGTAGAGGGCGGTGAGGCCTCCATGGCAGCACAGCCGGCCATGGGAGGCAAGAGCACGCGGTGGTTTGGACGGCTGGAGCAAGAAAATTAGAGGTTGAAGAAGCAGGACGACCGTTGGATGTTAACAATCCAATGGTCACTAGTGATAGAATCGTTTGTTGACTAAGTTGACAAAGCCCTCTGTCCGCGTCAAGTTAGTAGGCCCACAAGTCAGCTTCCATATGGTGGGTCCCAGCTAGCAGGGGGAGTATTCATTTTTTGTGCGTAATAAGGAGGCACTTCCTTGCATGCGAAGATATAGCTGGTGGGTCCGAGCTGTCAGCGGGGGCAACATTTTTTTCATGAAATACAGAGGCCCTTCCGGTGGGTCCCAGATGTCAGGTGGAGGAATCATTATTTGCGCGTAATAAGGAGGCATTTCCTTGTGTGCGGCCGTGGACCCAGCTGTCAGCCTCTCCACGTACAGTCCACCTCCGATGGATGTCATTTGTTGACCACATTGACCACGCCGCGCCGAGAGTACCAGGGCGGTGGACGACGGCGAGGCCTACGAAGGGAACGACACAGAGCCGGGGAAGACACGACAGTGGCTGCCCACATGGTGGGGAGTACGAGGGTTGACTGGTTCGGCTGCCGTCGCCGGAAAATAACAAGAGGTGTGGGTGAGTAGAGGGATAGCCAGGCCAGGGATGCGCGTATGGTGGGGCCATGAGGCCTACCCGGTAGCACAGCTGGCCACGGGAGGCGGGAGTAGGCGGTTCCGCCGGCGCTGGTTTGGGTGGCTGGAGCAGAAAGATCAGAGACTGAAGAAGCACGATTGCCGTTAGATTGGCATCTAATGGTCTGACGCTGGTAGAGTCGATTGTTGACTAAGTTTCTATTTTTGAGAAACCTTGTGTATGCATGAACTTAGTAGGCCCACAAGTCAGCCTCCAAATCTGTGGCAGACAACATAGAGCCCACTTGCTATTTTTTTAATAATTTGCAGCCCATTTGCTAATTCTTAAGTAATTTATTACTACCCATTTTCTACCCAGGACCACGGTCAAAAAGTTCAACCTTATTTTGCATATTTCGGTGGAGTCCGAACTGTTGTAATCCCGAAATGATAAACATTTATTTTTTTAAGAACTTATTGATTTGGCAAAAAAAATCTTTTTGTTTTTGTAAGCAAATAAGATGTGGGACAATTGAGTTGGTTTAAGGGAAAACCAGTTGTAAAAAAATCTGCGCTGAGAGGGAAAACAACATAAAAAATAAGGATGTAAATATGAAAAGGGAACTTTATGTATTTTCAATATTATGATACGTGTATATGAACTAGTAAAATTATAGGTAGAGATTAGAAAATGGAAGTAGGACATGGTGTTTCAAGAGGATAGTAGAACTGGGCTGTGTGTTTGATTCAGTAAAAAAACTGCCTGCGGCTGTTTTAAGACAAAATATAACAAACGCTGGTGGGCCAGAGGCTAGTAGATACCTGCTGGATCTTTGTGCCCCGTTGTCGTGATGGGCTGGGGCTGTTAAAAACAAAACCAAGCCTGGGCAGTCTACAACCCAGTTGAAACTTGCTCGACCTGAAAAAACAATATACCTGCTCAATAAACGAGAGAATTCTGCAAGTACAGACTGATAACTGGGATCCAGCAAGTATATTGTTCTTTCATCGTGATAATAAGTGCATGCACTTGTTTAGAAAAATTTGGAGAACTGGGAATTCGAACGGCAGGTGCTTATGCTACCCATCAAATAAAAATTAGGTGCCTGAAAATTTGTTTTGAAACAAATGATTTAGCTTTATATCCACGTCGACCCTCGGCATGATGGTTGGAAGCAAATGCCAAGTTCGTACCGAAAGATCGTTAACAACAATACCAACTTGCGGACGACAAGGTAGTATAAGTACCAATACCAAACTAACTTATAATCTTTTTAGTCCTGGCCCTAATGTTCGTCTGGTAGAAAATCTTGCAGAGGACCAGCTCCCGCTCCTTCTCTTGCTCCAGGTCCCTGAGGTGGTACCGGTGCATCACCTAGTTGGTCCTTTGCTGGTCGAAGTTCTTGTTGGTGTGCAGCACCAGAACCTTTTTGCTGCCCGTCTGCCAGCCATTGACCATCACTGGCAAGGTATTGCCGGTCTTGTGCCACATCGCGTGCATGCAGCACTCTAACTGTATCTTGCAATGCGTCCACGTGCCCCTTTTGAACACCCTGAAGTTGCGCTGGAAGAAATGCTTGCTTAGGCCACTCAGTGTGATACCTGCAGGATTGTCGAATACAGGTTTCAGTGTACATAGTTGGCATTTTCATAACATCTTTGGCATGTTGCAGTCACTTGTTTCACTTTTTATTAACTGTCAAATTCTAATTGCTTCACTAGGTCTGCGTCTAAAAAGAAAAATAGAGCTATAAACAAAGGAATACGTTTGTGCAAGTAGACGGCCGATCGGTGTCTTACCAGGAAGTTTCTCAGGATGGGTGTAGCATATGTCGTGCTCGCTGTCGATGGTTGGTATGAACAAATCGATGAGAGGGTGAGATCTCACGCTGTCAGCACTCACTTTGGCCTCAAGGTGCTCGATCAACTCCTAATCCATGGGATCAAACTTGATGCCAGCCGGCAGCACCGACAATCCTTCTTGGACTTGCATCGGTTAATTCCAGTTATATGGTACTCAATGTATGATTAATCAACTGTTTCAAGTGAATGATGAAAGATTTCGACAGATAAGTGGTACTCCAAATCTGATGTCCACAATACCCGAACACGCCGCCAGGACTCTTGTGTCACCTCACACGCAGCGTGTTGTCACGTCAATTCAATGTGAGGACATGATGAATAATTTGACCGACGTATACTAGTACTGCTTACTAGTCGTATTTGCTGGGAAACGTAGTAATTTCAAAAAAATTCCTACGCACACGCAAGATCATGGTGATGCATAGCAACGAGAGGGGAGAGTGTTGTCCACGTACCCTCGTAGACCGACAGCGGAAGCGTTATCACAACGCGGTTGATGTAGTCGTACGTCTTCACGATCCGACCGATCAAGTACCGAACGTACGGCACCTCCAAGTTCTACACACGTTCAGCTCGATGACGTCCCTCGAACTCTGATCCAGCCGAGTGTTGAGGGAGAATTTCGTCAGCACGACGGCGTGGTGACGATAATGATATTCCACCGACGCAGGGTTTCGCCTAAGCTCCGCGACGGTATTATCGAGGTGTAATCTGGTGGAGGGGGGCACCGCACACGGCTAAAATATCGTATATCAAGTGTATCCTTAGGTGCCCCCTGCCCTCGTATATAAAGGAGCAAGGGGGAGGCCGGCTGCCCTAGGCGCGCCAAGGAGAGAGGGGGAGTCCTCCTCCTAGTAGGAGTAGGACTCCCCTTTCCTAGTCCTACTAGGAAAAGAGGGGGGAAGGAAAGAGAGGGAGAGGGAAAGGGAAAGGGGGCTGCGCCCCCTCTCCTAGTCCAACTAGGATTCCCCTTGGGAGGGGGCGCGCCACCTCCTGGCTGCTGCCCTCTCTCCCCTCAAGGCCCACCAAGGCCCAATACTTCCCCGGGGGGTTCCGGTAACCCTCCGGCACTCCGGTCTAATCCGAAACTTCTCCGGAACACTTCCGGTGTCCGAATATAGTCGTCCAATATATCAATCTTTACGTCTTGACCATTTCGAGACTCCTCGTCATGTCCGTGATCACATCTGGGACTCCGAACAACCTTCGGTACATCAAATCACATAAACTCATAATATAACTGTCATCGTAACTTTAAGCGTGCGGACCCTTTGGGTTCGAGAACTATGTAGACATGACCGAGACACCTCTCCGGTCAATAACCAATAGCGGGACCTGGATGCCCATATTGGCTCCCACATATTCTACGAAGATCTTTATCGGTCGGACCGCATAACAACATACGTTGTTCCCTTTGTCATCGGTATGTTACTTGCCCGAGATTCGATCGTCGGTATCTCGATACCTAGTTCAATCTCGTTACCGGCAAGTCTCTTTACTCATTCCGTAATACACCATCCTGCAACTAACTCATTAGTCACAATGCTTGCAAGGCTTATAGTGATGTGCATTACCGAGTGGGCCCAGATATACCTCTCCGACAATCGGAGTGACAAATCCTAATCTCGAAATACGCCAACCCAACAAGTACCTTTGGAGACACCTGTAGAGCACCTTTATAATCACCCAGTTACGTTGTGACGTTTGGTAACACACAAAGTGTTCCTCCGGTAAACGGGAGTTGCATAATCTCATAGTCATAGGAACATGTATAAGTCATGAAGAAAGCAATAGCAACATACTAAACGATCGGGTGCTAAGCTAACGTAATGGGTCATGTCAATCACGTCATTCTCCTAATGAGGTGATCCCGTTAATGAAATGACAACTCATGTCTATCGCTAGGAAACATAACCATCTTTGATTAACGAGCTAGTCAAGTAGAGGCATACTAGTGACACTCTGTTTGTCTATGTATTCACTCATGTATTATATTTCCGGTTAATACAATTCTAGCATGAATAATAAACATTTATCATGATATAAGGAAATATATAATACTTTATTATTGCCTCTAGGGCATATTTCCTTCAGTCTCCCACTTGCACTAGAGTCAATAATCTAGATTACATAGTAATGATTCTTACACCCATGGAGTCTTGGTGCTGATCATGTTTTGCTCGTGGAAGAGGCTTAGTCAACGGGTCTGCTACATTCAGATCCGTATGTATCTTGCAAATTTCTATGTCTCCCACCTGGACTAAATCCCGGATGGAATTGAAGCGTCTTCTGATGTGCTTGGTTCTCTTGTGAAATCTGGATTCCTTTGCTAAGGCAATTGCACCAGTATTATCACAAAAGATTTTCATTGGTCCCGATGTACTAGGTATGACACCTAGATCGGATATGAACTCCTTCATCCAGACTCCTTCATTCGCTGCTTCCGAAGCGGCTATGTATTCCGCTTCACACGTAGATCCCGCCACGACACTTTGCTTGGAACTGCACCAACTGACAGCTCCACCGTTAAATGTAAATACGTATCCGGTTTGCGATTTCGAATCGTCCGGATGAGTGTCAAAGCTTGCATCAACGTAACCCCTTACGATGAGCTCTTTTTGTCACCTCCATATACGAGAAACATATCCTTAGTCATTTTCAGGTATTTCAGGATGTTCTTGACCGCTGTCCAGTGATCCACTCCTGGATTACTTTGGTACCTCCCTGCTAAACTTAGAGCTAGGGACACATCAGGTCTGGTACACAGCATTGCATACATGATAGAGCCTATGGCCGAAGCATAGGGAACATCTTTCATCTTCTCTCTATCTTCTGCAGTGGTCGGGCATTGAGTCTTACTCAATCTCACACCTTGTAGTACAGGCAAGAACCCTTTCTTTGCTTGATCCATTTTGAACTTCTTCAAAACTTCGTCAAGGTATGTGCTGTGTGAAAGTCCAATTAAGCGTCTTGATCTATCTCTATAGATCTTAATGCCTAATATATATGCAGCTTCACCGAGGTCTTTCATTGAAAAACTCTTATTCAAGTATCCCTTTATGCTATCCAGAAATTCTATATCATTTCCAATCAGTAATATGTCATCCACATATAATATCAGAAATGCTATCGAGCTCCCGCTCACTTTCTTTTAAATACAGGCTTCTCCAAAAGTCTGTATAAAACCAAATGCTTTGATCACACTATCAAAGCGTTTATTCCAACTCCGAGAGGCTTGCACCAGTCCATAAATGGATCGCTGGAGCTTGCACACTTTGTTAGCTCCCTTTGGATCGACAAAACCTTCCGGTTGCATCATATACAACTCTTCTTCCAGAAATCCATTCAGGAACACAGTTTTGACATCCATTTGCCAAATTTCATAATCATAAAATGCGGCAATTGCTAACATGATTCGGACAGACTTAAGCATCACTACGGGTGAGAAGGTCTCATCGTAGTCAATCCCTTGAACTTGTCGAAAACCTTTCGCAACAAGTCGAGCTTTATAGACAGTAACATTACCATCGGCGTCAGTCTTCTTCTTGAAGATCCATTTATTTTCAATGGCTTGCCGACCATCGGGCAAGTCAACCAAAGTCCATACTTTGTTCTCATACATGGATCCCATCTCGGATTTCATGGCTTCAAGCCATTTTGCGGAATCTGGGCTCACCTTCGCTTCTTCATAGTTCGTAGGTTCGCCATGGTCTAGTAACATGACCTCCAGAACAGGATTACCATACCACTCTGGTGCGGATCTTGATCTAGTTGACCTACGAAGTTCAGTATTAACTTGATCTGAAGTTTCATGATCATTATCATTAACTTCCTCACTACTTGGTGTAGGTGTCGAAGAAACTGATTTCTGCGATGATCTACTTTCCAATAAGGGAGCAGGTACAGTTACCTCATCAAGATCTACTTTCCTCCCACTCACATCTTTGAGAGAAACTCCTTCTTTAGAAAGGATCCATTCCTAGCAACGAATATCTTGCCTTCGGATCTGTGATAGAAGGTGTACCCAACGGTCTCCTTTGGGTATCCTATGAAGACACATTTCTCCGATTTAGGTTCGAGCTTATCAGGTTGAAGTATCTTCACATAAGCATCGCAACCCCAAACTTTAAGATACGACAACTTTGGTTTCTTGCCAAACCATAGTTCAAAAGGCGTCGTCTCAACGGATTTTGATGGTGTCCTATTTAGAGTGAATGCAGCCGTCTCTAAAGCATAACCCCAAAATGATAGCGGTAAATCAGTAAGAGACATCATAGTTCGCACCATATCTAACAAAGTACGATTACGACGTTCGGACACACCATTACGCTGTGGTGTTCCGGGTGGCGTGAGTTGCGAAACTATTCCGCATTGTTTCAAATGTAGGCCAAACTGGTAACTCAAATATTCTCCTCCACGATCAGATCGTAGGAATTTTATTTTCTTGTTACGATGATTTTCAACTTCACTCTGAAATTCTTTGAACTTTTCAAATGTTTCAGACTTATGTTTCATTAAGTAGATATACCCATATCTGCTCAAATCATCTGTGAAGGTGAGAAAATAATGATATCCGCCACGAGCCTCAATATTCATCGGACCACATCCATCTGTATGTATGATTTCCAACAAATCTGTTGCTCTCTCCATAGTTCCGGAGAACAGTGTTTTGGTCATCTTGCCCATAAGGCACGGTTCGCAAGTACCAAGTGATTCAAAATCAAGTGATTCCAAAATTCCATCAGTATGGAGCTTCTTCATGCGCTTTACACCGATATGACCCAAACGGCAGTGCCACAAATAAGTTGCACTGTCATTATTAACTCTGCATCTTTTGGCTTCAACATTACGAATATGTGTATCACTACTATCGAGATTCATTAAAAATAGACCACTCTTCACTGGTGCATGACCATAAAAGATATTATTTATATAAATAGAACAACCATTATTCTCTGATTTAAATGAATAACCGTCTCGCATTAAACAAGATCCAGATATAATGTTCATGCTCAACATTGGCACCAAATAACAATTATTTAGGTCTAAAACTAATCCCGAAGGTAGATGTAGAGGTAGCGTGCCGACGGGGATCACATCGAATTTGGAACCATTTCCCACGCGCATCGTCACCTCGTCCTTAGCCAAACTTCGCTTAATCCGTAGCCCCTGCTTCGAGTTGCAAATATTAGCAACAGAACCAGTATCAAATACCCAGGTGCTACTGCGAGTATTAGTAAGGTACACATCAATAACATGTATATCACATATACCTTTGTTAAACTTGCCATCCTTCTTATCCGCCAAATACTTGGGGCAGTTCCGCTTCCAGTGGCCAGTCTGCTTATAGTAGAAGCACTCAGTTTCAGGCTTAGGTCCAGACTTGGATTTCTTCTCCTGAACAGCAACTTGCTTGCTGTTCTTCTTGAAGTTCCCTTTCTTCTTCCCTTTGCCCTTTTTCTTGAAACTAGTGGTTTTACTGACCATCAACACTTGATGCTCCTTTTTGATTTCTACCTCCGCTGCCTTTAGCATTGCGAAGAGCTCGGGAATCGTCTTATCCATCCCTTGCATGTTATAGTTCATCACGAAGCTCTTGTAGCTTGGTGGCAGTGATTGAAGAATTCTGTCAATGACGCAATCATCCGGAAGTTGAACTCCCAGTTGAATCAAGTGATTATTATACCCAGACATTCTGAGTATATGCTCACTGACAGAACTATTCTCTTCCATCTTGCAGCTATAGAACTTATTGGAGACTTCATATCTCTCAATCCGGGCATTTGCTTGAAATATTAACTTCAACTCCTGGAACATCTCATATGCTCCATGACGTTCAAAACGTCGTTGAAGTCCCGGTTCTAAGCCGTAAAGCATGGCACACTGAACTATTGAGTAGTCATCAGCTTTGCTTTGCCAGACGTTCATAACTTCTGGCGTAGCTCTTGCAGGAGGCCTGGCACCTAGCGGTGCTTCCAGGACGTAATTCTTCTGTGCAGCAATGAGGATAATCCTCAAGTTACGGACCCAGTTCGTGTAATTGCTACCATCATCTTTCAACTTAGCTTTCTCAAGGAACGCATTAAAATTAAACGGAACAACAGCACGGGCCATTTATCTACAATTAACATAGACAAGCAAGATACTATCAGGTACTAAGTTCATGATAAATTTAAGTTCAATTAATCATATTACTTAAGAACTCCCACTTAGATAGACATCTCTCTAATCATCTAAGTGATTACGTGATCCAAAGCAACTAAACCATGTCCGATTAACACGTGAGATGGAGTAGTTTCAATGGTGAACATCACTATGTTGATCATATCTACTATATGATTCACGCTCGACCTTTCGGTCTCTGTGTTCTGAGGCCATATCTGTACATATGCTAGGCTCGTCAAGTTTAACCTGAGTATTCCGCGTGTGCAACTGTTTTGCACCCGTTGTATTTGAACGTAGAGCCTATCACACCCGATTAACACGTAGTGCCTCAGCACGAAGAACTTTCGCAACGGTGCATACTCAGGGAGAACACTTTTGTCTTGAAATTTTAGTGAGAGATCATCTTATAATGCTACCGTCAATCAAAGCAAGATAAGATGCATAAAGGATTAACATCACATGCAATCAATATAAGTGATATGATATGGCCATCATCATCTTGTGCTTGTGATCTCCATCTCCGAAGCACCGTGCTCGTGATCTGCATCTCCGAAGCACCGTCATGATCACCATCGTCACCGGCTCGACACCTTGATCTCCATCGTAGTATCGTTGTCATCTCGCCAACTTATTGCTTTTACGACTATCGCTACCGCTTAGTGATAAAGTAAAACTATTACATGGCGATTGCATCTCATACAATAAAGCGACAACCATATGGCTCCTGCCAGTTGCCGATAACTTGGTTACAAAACATGATCATCTCATACAACACATTATATCACATCATGTCTTGACCATATCACATCACAACATGCCCTGCAAAAACAAGTTAGACGTCCTCTACTTTGTTGTTGCATGTTTTACGTGGCTACTACGGGCTTAGCAAGAACCGTTCTTACCTATGCATCAAAACCACAACGATAGTTTGTCAAGTTGGTGCTGTTTTAACCTTCGCAAGGACCGGGCGTAGCCACACTCGGTTCAACTAAAGTGAGAGAGACAGACACCCGCCAGTCACCTTTAAGCAACGAGTGCTCCGAACGGTGAAACCAGTCTCGCGTAAGCGTACGCGTAATGTCGGTCCGGGCCGCTTCATCTCACAATACCGCTGAACCAAAGTATGACATGCTGGTAAGCAGTATGACTTATATCGCCCACAACTCAATTGTGTTCTACTCGTGCATAGCATCAACGCATAAAACCAGGCGCGGATGCCACTGTTGGGAAACGTAGTAATTTCAAAAAAATTCCTACGCACACGCAAGATCATGGTGATGCATAGCAACGAGAGGGGAGAGTGTTGTCCACGTACCCTCGTAGACCGACAGTGGAAGCGTTATCACAACGCGGTTGATCTAGTCGTACGTCTTCACGATCCGACCGATCAAGTACCGAACGTACGGCACCTCCAAGTTCTACACACGTTCAGCTCGATGACGTCCCTCGAACTCCGATCCAGCCGAGTGTTGAGGGAGAGTTTCGTCAGCACGACGGCGTGGTGACGATAATGATGTTCCACCGACGCAGGGTTTCGCCTAAGCTCCGCGACGGTATAATCGAGGTGTAATCTGGTGGAGGGGGGCACCGCACACGGCTAAAATATCATATATCAAGTGTATCCTTAGGTGCCCCCCTGCCCCCGTATATAAAGGAGCAAGGGGGAGGCCGGCTGCCCTAGGCGCGCCAAGGAGAGAGGGGGAGTCCTCCTCCTAGTAGGAGTAGGACTCCCCTTTCCTAGTCCTACTAGGAAAAGAGGGGGGCGGAGGAAAGAGAGGGAGAGGGAGAGGGAAAGGGGGCTGCGCCCCCCTCTCCTAGTCCAACTAGGATTCCCCTTGGGAGGGGGCGCGCCACCTCCTGGCTGCTGCCCTCTCTCTCCCGTCAAGGCCCACCAAGGCCCAATACTTCCCCGGGGGGTTCCGGTAACCCTCCGGCACTCCGGTTTAATCCGAAACTTCTCCGGAACACTTCCGGTGTCCGAATATAGTCGTTCAATATATCAATCTTTACGTCTTGACCATTTCGAGACTCCTCGTCATGTCCGTGATCACATCCGGGACTCCGAACAACCTTCGGTACATCAAATCACATAAACTCATAATATAACTGTCATCGTAACTTTAAGCGTGCGGACCCTTTGGGTTCGAGAACTATGTAGACATGACCGAGACACCTCTCCGGTCAATAACCAATAGCGGGACCTGGATGCCCATATTGGCTCCCACATATTCTACGAAGATCTTTATCGGCCGGACCGCATAACAACATACGTTGTTCCCTTTGTCATCGGTATGTTACTTGCCCGAGATTCGATCGTCGGTATCTCGATACCTAGTTCAATCTCGTTACCGGCAAGTCTCTTTACTCGTTCCGTAATACATCATCCCGCAACTAACTCATTAGTCACAATGCTTGCAAGGCTTATAGTGATGTGCATTACCGTGTGGGCCCAGAGATACCTCTCCGACAATCGGAGTGACAAATCCTAATCTCGAAATACGCCAACCCAGCAAGTACCTTTGGAGACACCTGTAGAGCACCTTTATAATCACCCAGTTACGTTGTGACGTTTGGTAGCACACAAAGTGTTCCTCCGGTAAACGGGAGTTGCATAATCTCATAGTCATAGGAACATGTATAAGTCATGAAGAAAGCAATAGCAACATACTAAACGATCGGGTGCTAAGCTAACGTAATAGGTCATGTCAATCACGTCATTCTCCTAATGAGGTGATCCCGTTAATCAAATGACAACTCATGTCTATGGCTAGGAAACATAACCATCTTTGATTAACGAGCTAGTCAAGTAGAGGCATACTAGTGACACTCTGTTTGTCTATGTATTCACACATGTATTATGTTTCCGGTTAATACAATTCTAGCATGAATAATAAACATTTATCATGATATAAGGAAATATATAATACTTTAATATTGCCTCTAGGGCATATTTCCTTCAGTATTGAGTGTCACATTTTAACCATAGGTTTAACTAAAAGAATGTCAATGCATGTCACCGAAAATTATTCCATTGGAAACTATGTTCAAATATGAATAAAACGATATAATTTTTTGTGACATGCATTAACATTTAGTCAGTGAAATTTATGGTCAAAAATTGACATAAATTACGAAGGGGACCAATAAACCAGGAGGGAGGTAGTAGTATGAGCAGCGCAATATACGGTATAGAGGACTAGTACAAATTTAGAAATGGAGTAAGAAGTTACAAGGCTGTGCGACAGACTTTTTAGGCTACATGAGTAATACAAAATATAATTCCCATTGGACAACACTTTCACCAACAAGTACGCACTTGAAGCCTAATTGATACACACACACACACACACACACATATATATATATATATGTATATGTATATGGCTTCTGCACAACATCTCCATCATCATTATCAGTACATCCTACGCAGGTGAGTTAGGATGCACTTGATCCCAAAAAGGTATCTATCCTTCAAACCAGAGGAGTGCTTCAAACTAACAACAGTACATAATATCCAACAAAAGAGGGTCATGCAACGGTAGCAGGATACATGGCTCTGTCTAGATATCAGTACGAATCAAGTTGTGCATATTTGCTGTTGGCATGAACCACATCGCCGCATGTAGGGTTTGCAATAGCCATCCATCGCATGGAAGCTTGATGCCTTTCACACACTGAAGATTATCTGGCAACAAGTTGTGTCGACGAATCTCTGGATATGGTGATTCATGAAACCCATGGTATGATGTGTAAACACAGTTCCCCCTGGTGAATGGAAGTTGCATAGCACGGTAATCATCGCCGGTGATATGATCGATGATTGGTTGGATGATCGGATAATTGAGCCCGAGGAACATGGAGTGGTTGCCGAGGCTGTAAACCCGCCTCCAGTTGAATACGCCTAGCCCAACGGAGCTGGGATCTTTCTTGAACATGAAGCAACCATAGCCATCAATGTCACGAACGCCCCAGGCATTGTACTGCATGTGGTTTGATGTAATGGTTTGGTCAATTTGGTACGTGCGAATGAGCATCAAATGACCGCCGTCAGCTGAACGAGCGATAAACCACCACCCATCGGCTGGTATGATTCTAGGTCCTAGAATCATGAAGGCCAGTGCATTTGCGTTTGCTGCAACAATTCAAATTGGAGACCATAAGGACAAAAATAAATAATCATGTTCAGAGTATGTGTGGAATTAAGATTATTATAACAGTGACACATATCATAGACAGAGAATTGCAATGCCGTGGTCATAATCATACCCCAAGTTAAAAAAAACCAATGGCTTTCATATTCTAGCAATATGTCATGGTTCAAACATCATGTAACAATGAGAGGAAAACAGTTATGACAGGGCCTACTCATATTCTACCATAGCACTTACTACTGTTCTCATATCAACTCTAAGCAATAACATGCGTTGTTATAAAAATCTTGGAAATGAGAGTAACATATAGCAATCATGAGGTTATACTTATAATATCTATTCTAACAATTATTAGATGCCAATTGTTCTCATATCAACTCTAACAATAACATGTGTGGTCATAAAAATTTAGGGAATGAGAGGAACATATAGCAATGATGTGGTTGTAGACATACTGTCTATTCTAAATTTGTAACAATGAACAGGCAGTCGTATTCATAAGGTAAAGATGAGATGAGATAGAACAATTGCACGGCGATAGATTCCATCAGTATAGGCAGCCAATCTATGCGTCGACCGCGTAAACGATGCCATCATGCACTATAGCATCAGACAGAAATGTTGCCTCAACAGGATTGACGATGAGCCATAACCATGTATGGCGACCGGATTCCAGATAGACTAATTCCATGTTGAACAAGGCAATGAGTTTGTAATCCATGTAGTCTTCTGATGGTGTGGGCACTTCGCAGATTACAACCTTCATCAAACAGAGGTCGAGCCAAAAGCTCGACGCGTCTCATGCGTAGTAGGTAGGAGTGTCCAGCGGGCCGCGAGGCTCGATGGCGGCGGTATCCAACGATGGAAGGGTGATCTCTCGCTGGGTGTAGATATCCACGAGATGCCATGGACTACCGGATTGGTGGATGAGGATGATCTAGTTGGCCTTCATGCCCGCCCAGTAGTGCCCGCGCATGAAGGACAGGTGGACGGGTAGTGGTAGCATGTCGAGGGGCACCACGGCAACCTCCGTAGGATCATACGGTCGGTGTCTGAGCCACCTGCGAGGATCGGGCATCAGCAAGCAGGGTGTCTTGAAAAGCGTTGGCCGGTTGCAGACGAGTAGACGGTACAAAGACACCGAACATGCGGCCAGACGGACGGTGCTGAGCAGGTCCATACGATTACAGATCTGCTCCAAGAGAACATCGGGGAGGGAATTCCAATCGCGGCTCAGCGTGTTAGTCGGTTCTGCCATAGGTTATTTTAGGGCGCTGAGTGATTGGGGTTTTCGGTGCCTGCGAGCCAGCGGGGAAGTGGATTCGGGCGGGCGAGCGAAGAAGATGGCGTGTCTGGCCGAGCAGTGAGCGGGGGGATATGGTACGCGCAAGCTACCGAGGAAGATGGCGCAGGCGGGCGAGCAGTGAGCGGCGGGAAATGGTGTGCGGCCGATGATGGGGAAGAGATGAGGAAGAAGAAGAGAGGAGGAAGAAGAGTGAAAGACGGGGAAGAAAGTGCATTAAATCTCAATTCTACTAGTACTACTACCAGGATATACCGCCCTTTGGAGTGTAAATAGTTACGCCGATGACATGTGGGTCTACCTCAAGAGGGCCCATATGTCAGTTAATGGAGGAGAGATGTGTGTAAGCGTATTTGCGGAAGTGTACTCCACTGGCAAACATGATGGCAGTACTGGGTAAGGCTGATTTAGTAACACCAACACGCTGGTTCAGCTTATTAATTAAGTGTCCCATCTGCTGCAGCGTGTATTGTCACTTCAATGTGAAGACTAGTTGAATAGTTCTCTCTGACCGAGATGGGGAATAATGGATCGCGAAGACTTCCTATCTACATTATCCCTGTGCATGTACGCTCATCCTGTCCAACAAGATGAAACATTGCCCAAGGCACCCGGCGCCAATAATGTAGGAGTACTAGTACTACCTCCTTTTCGGTTTATAGGGCTCAATTCAAAAATCTCATCAACCAAGGTAGATGATTAGTGGTGGAATAATTTTTGTAGTTTGCAAAAACACTCAATTAATGCACTCGTTTTCCTCAAAAAATGGTGTTTACCAATGCATTAATTTTGTGTTGAACTTTGACCATCTACTCCCTCCATCCAGGTGAGTAAGTCATCTTTGGTTGTGCACCGTGACCAAGGAGGGAAAAACAAGAGAACTTAATGTTTAACTGCTAACTAATAGCATTGCATGCAATGAACTAACCACTGCATGTCCTGTTTGGTAGTCTCGAGTCATTGAAAACATGCACGCCCACATCTCTTATTGGTTGATAGGTCAAGAAACGAGGTGGGAGTTAATGCACCATGCCAAAGTGTTTTGGGATTATTAGGTTTTCGTAAAGTGACTTATACACCTAGATGGAGGGAGTATTTAACTAATAAAATGATAATGCATTTCACCAAAAATCATATCACTGGATTCGTATTTGAACATAGTTTTTAATGGTATAGTTTTTTATGACATGCATTGACACTTTGTTAGTTAAATTTACGGTCAAAATTTTACACTAAGTACGAAGGGGACCATTAAACCAGGATGGAGGCTTAGATACAGGTCAATACACTACAAAAAAATACACTTCCGTGATGATACATCTTTGTCACAGTAGTCACGTTTTCTGTCATGCATGTACATCCATGACAAATTTATGACAGAATCAAGATAGTCATACCCGTGCTGTCGTAGAAGTGTTCCATGACAGTACCAAAATTATCATCACGGAAGTGTCCACTTCCATGACGATAAATCGCACGTCACAGAAGTGCTTTCGTCAAGGGTGACCAACACGTGGCATCCACCGTAACGGAACGCCGTTAAGCTATCGGGTCCGGTTTTGGATCTGATAACCCGTTAACAGCCCCTACCAATGGGGATTTTCCACGTGTAAAATCATTGTTGGCTAGAGGAAACACGTGTCGGCTCACCGTTGGGACAGATGTCATCCACTCATTGGACCCAAAGCGCCTATGATACGTCGACACGTGGCACGGCCCAACAGAGGCCCATATAGGTTAAAAAAGCCGGCCGGTCAAAGGCTCGTAGTACTTACTTAGGTACTATTGGAACAGCCCAATAACGACCTGCTTAATAAAGGGCCATTTACGGCCCGAAGCCAGATCTGGCCCGTTAATTGTTCGCCGAATATTTGGGCCCATTTACGGCCCGAAGCCAGCCGTTAATTGTTCGCCGAATATTTGGGCCGAATTACACCCTAGTGACTTTCGGCCTGTTAGAAGCCCGATGTAGACATGGGCCCATTTCAGCCCGGTGTGACTTTCGGCCTGGGAATGGCCCGTGCTGCCCATGGGCCATATATGGTCCGACGGGACATCGGGCCCACTAACGGCCCGTGATAAAGGTGGCAACAGTTAAGCCCAACATGACTTTGGGCCTGTTAAAGGCCTGTCACATAATTCGGCCCGTTGATGTCTGTACTATGGTTTCGGCCTCTTAAAGGCCCATGATATCAGTGGGCCAACTAAGGCCCGAGATATGTTTCGGCCTGGTAACTGCCCGTGATATAACTGGGCCCAAAATGGCCCGGTTTACATTTTAGCCTGCTGAAGGCCCGTCGACGACTAGTGAAAACTGAGGCCCAATATGCATTTCGGCCTGCTAAAGGCCCATGGTTTCATTTGGGCCGTAACAGGCCAGTACAATATTCAACCTGTTAATGGCGCAACGCTACCTGTGCCAAACTAAGCGCTGGGTCCACAAAAGGCCCAACTAAAATATAGGCCGGTGTAAGTTGTGGGCCTCGCGCAAAGTGTGAAGGCCCCAATCATTCGGGCCCAAGAATGATGCAGGCCGGCCCAATTGTGGCCCGCTAAACACCAGGCCCGTTAGAGGTGAATGTTTCGGCCCGGTCGACTACATCTGATTTTTTTCCACATAGCGAATGATGGCAGTAACTAGTAGGAATTAAGAACAAACCTACTCTATACAATAAAGAAATTACGGCATAGTAACTAAGAATAAACCAACACTATACAATAAAGGATTTATGGTATATTACATCCACTGGGCATCGAAGTTCGCCACCAGTGATTACAAAAACTGGGCACCATTGCAGCGTAACAAAATAATACTGAACCGAGACCACTTCCAAGACAGTTCAAGAAAGGTTAGCCTTGCGCGGGAACTGCTGCGCAAGCTGCTGAGCAAGGCTGTGAGACTGGCCTAGCATGTCGGTCATAGCTTCCAGGTGTAGCTGTTTAGCGATGAGGTTCTCATTGGTGTTCTCCGCAATCTTTCTTAGAGATAGGACTTCAAGTCGAAGTTTAGTTGCAGAATGCCTTTCTGCTAGAACTCGGGACTGAAGAAGTTGAACTGATTCAGACAACGAATTCTGTGAGCTTGTCTGAGTGCTAGTCTCAAGTAACTTGAACACTGCATCAAGACAAGACTTTGGGGTTGTCTCGCTATCTTCAAGATGTTTTGGCTTCTTTACTGCAATATATGTTGGGTTTGTCGCACAGCCTTCAGCAGACTTGTGCATGCCATCAGGCATATCACCCTGAAACAAAGCAGAGAGATGCCAGGTTTTGCACGTGTATAAACAAAGATGATAACTGTGCTGTCAATTCCATCGAATTTCAAATTAGAAAATAAAGAGTAAGTTCAAAATATCAATATCATAATTTGGGATTGTTCATAATGCGGGGAGCTTCACCGCACTACTGGATTACCATGTCAACATAACAAGCATAGATGAAGGGCAAAGAAAATCATTGTATCTATTTTCGTTAATGTGCATGGCATGTTGTTCATATCATCAGCCACATCAGTAAGATAAAACAGGAGATGACAAGGTGCAAACGTGGGCTGCTTCACCACACACTGGATTATAGATCCACAAAAACAAGCATACATATAGGGAGTATTGAGTAATGTGCATCGTATGAATAAGGAATTTGGTTTTACAAGTAAAACTTAGAACTTACAGTTCTTGCAAACATGCAATTTGGTAGAAACAGCAAACTAAACAGCAGTAAACGATAGGGAGTATGAGCAAATTAAACAGTAGTTGAGGATAAAGGCTTTAGAAGGACTGAGTTACATTAACAGTTAACACCGGCTTTATAATGCCCTTCTCCATGTCAAGGGAAGGATAACTCAAGAATTTCTGCACAGAATATTCTTCATAAGCATTGCCTGTACTCTACATTTTGTAGAGAGTAATTATAGATATGATAATACTGGAAGGGATAGAGGATAATGAAGATAAGATGCAGATTGATGCTACATAATCAACTACCAATCCCTGGAAGTACAAGCATTATAGGACAAAATGTACTGACAAGAGCAATGGGCTACATTTCTGCACTGGCATTGTCTATGTATTCTACTTTTTGGTAAGATTAAATATAGATCTGATCTTTTTTAGTAAATGGTAAGATTAAATATATATGCAGTAATGACCATGAATAACATTAGTACATTACTTACGCGTAAGTTGTGGAGGAAGACTGGAAATTGTTCTGTGTCTGCAGTATAATCTTTCCATGAAGGAAAGATGCGCACAAAGTTCCTGACAACAATATAAGCTTTGTCTTCTAAACTGGGAAGAAATGGAACAGGGGTCCTATTTGCTGCAATTGGGGCTCTCTCTGGTGGGAAAAGGGATTTGGCAATTTGATTTGGTGTACTCTTTGCTGGAATGGGGGTTTTGCGTCGTAGAGCTGGTGCTATGTCAACTGGCATAATCATAATGTTTGCTGCAGTTGGGGTCTGCTGAGTTGGGGCATCAGAAATGACCAGTGTAGTAGGGCTAGAGTCTGCTAGAGTTGGGGTGTTTTGTGGGTTAGGTGATATTGCAACTACACATAATGGGCTATTTGATTTATCAGGTGCCACTACCTTTTCCAAATACTTTGCTTGCGCTCCTCCACGATCAGCAATCGCCCTCTTCCTTTTGAACGTCTAATACACAAGAACATCATTTGAATGGATAAATATGGTATGATGACAGATGGAATATGTACTGAAAATGGATAGGCAGGCCGTATTCACGTACACGATGTGTAAACTAATCTAATGGCAGTTCAACAAAGTAGAAGCAATGCAAAGCATCAGTTGCAAGATATGTGCGACAAATATAACCTTGGAAAGTTAGAGCAAGCAACTTGATGGGTGAATAAGATAGGGCATCTTCCTCTGACTCCTCCACTAGGGAGCTACATTGACTTAGGTCTCCCTCTAGCTCAGAATCACTGTTAGGATCATATTCTGAGCATGAATCTGTAGGTGGAGAGCGTTTGCATTGCATTGCATCCAGACTTGATTTCAGTCCCTTAATGCCAAGTTTGACAACCATGGCATTGTTCTGCTTTATTCTTTTCATGCACGCAAGCTCATAATCATTATGATGCTGTTCAGAATCTGAGATTCATGAAAACATAAAAAGTAGTTAGATTATCTATGGAATGCATTGCGGATTCAACTCGAAGAGTGTCTCCCTATAAACCCCTGCATATGCAAAGTTCACCCCCAACCGTGCTGACCAGACCACACACAGAAATACAAACCCCTTATGTCTCTATAACAGGCAGACACACATTTCAAAATTGAAGTAGGAACATTAGAATTATATGAAATTCGTATTTGAACAAATAAACTAAGGAATTATGAGTGGCATAATGTTTAGCTTCAAAGGTGGAGTGTTGGTAGTGCGACACAAAGCAAGTAGGCAGTTGTATTCCCTGTAAAAGATCGAAGCCTATGTAAAAGCTGGAAATGACACTTTCTTTCTATACAATGTAGTGTTCGTTGTCCACACATGATGGAAGAGATCACATAGAGAAATACTATTCACTCATGTCTACGGTTGCAGTATTTAGAAACAGGGTGGTCCACCTAAAAGAATATTGACAACAAATATGACAAGGACAAGTATGCAGAATTGTAACTGCAGTAAGAGACCGTCCAAAATCTGAATCAAGAAGTTTGTCTAGCACTTATTGTTTGCAACTAATCGACGTGAATAATTGGATATTATATCGAATGAGTAAGAAAGACAAGTAAAATTTTCAACAAACCTGGCTTGCAGTAGTAATCTGGGTCAATGTCACTACGACAAACAATCCAAAATGACTAGTGTCTGTTCCTAGGGCCGGAATTTTGAAAACCCTGTGAACTTTACAGGTACTAAAGATTACCGAAATACATCTGAACCATTAAGTGTAGGTAGCACTGAGCACACAACAAACCCTAATGACAGTCCTGCCTAATGAGTAATGAATCAATTAGAAAATGGGTGATGAGGAGTGGCTGCTGAGTGTTGAGGACTTATCTCAGGATAAATCGGGTTAGCTTAGTGGGTGCTGCACGCCTGAGCCCTGAACGGACTAGGAAGGTAGGCACGGCGGCGCGCCCGGGCAGCGGTGACGCTGTTGGGTGAGCGGCTCCTGACCTCCTGTTAGTCCCGCGTCTCCTCCTAGAGTCATGCCGTCCGGGGACGGCAAGTCGCCGGCGAGGCAGGCGGCTGGAGGCGAGTAAAGATCGGAAGCGCGCAGAAGAACAGAGGGGAATCGGGGCCTGGGACGACCCAAAATCCCAGGGTGGGCCGGCCCACCGTTGGCACCCTGTAGTGATACACACCCGAGCGGCGAACATGCATTTTCGAAATTAACTAATTTAGGAACATTTAGCTGACCAATTAAACGAATCTGTTTTAATAATATCATATTCGTATTTGAACAACTAATCTTGTTTAGCTTGATGGGTCGAGCAGTGCTATTATGACACGAAGCACGTATTCTGATCGTATAGTGATCATAAAAGGGGGAAACCGGAGAAATGATATTTAGCAGCCATTGTTTGCTTCGAACTAAGAACTAAATTCTAAGAGCTGAAAGGAAAGTAGAGTATCCAAGTTAAGATCTATTTTCTGGTTGAGATCAAAAAGTTGAGGAGATATGAAGTACCACCTCTCTTGCGGCGCCGTGTAGGCATCGGGGGTGCAATGGCTGTCGGTGGCGTTGAAGCAGATCTGCAATGGTAGACAGGTGCATTGGGGGATAAGCCCCATTGCGGTGGAAGAGAAGGTCGTGTGAGCGGCCCCGGCAAAGAGGACGACGGTGCCGATGAAGCGAGAGGATGTGATGCAAGGCTCTTGGTCCGTCGCTGTGGATGAGAAACGTCCATCTCTAGCAGTGGACGACGCGGTCTTGGTAGGCACTCCGACATGGTGGAGGACGGTGGCGATGGATGTGGTGGAGGACAGCGGCGATGGATGTGGTGGAGGACGGCGGCGATGGATGGGGTGGCGGTCGGAGGCTGGTGTGGGGATGGTGTTCTAGCGCGGACGGTGTATGAATGGGAAAATGGATGGAGAGGTACGGGGAACCATGTTTTTGGGACGCGCCTGTTTTAAATATGGGAAAGTTACGAACTTAGCCCCCGTTTAAAATTTGGACGTCTCGTCGGTTGGGGATACGACGGTAATCTCGCATCTCGCCAATATTTGCCCAGAGCGATTTCGGGCAAGGAGAGGGTGGTTGGCACCCACGGTGTATGAACGGGGCTGATAGGTAGGGCGGTTGTGTCACGTCTGAGTGAAGTTACAAACCTGCCTCTATTGAAAATATTTGCCTACATCAATTTCGGCCGAGTCGAGTTTGTTTTGCCGCCCACCGTGTATGAATGCGGAAATGGAGGGAGAAATAGAGGTCTTTCGGACGAGCTTGAATCAAATGTGTTTTGCCGCCCATGTTTGGCGCCCACCGTGTCGGAATGGGCTCAGAGGCGGTCGTGTCACGTCTATTGAAGTTACTATCCTACCCCTATTTAGAGCAGTGGAAATCGGGCCGATGGATTGTCCGTGTAATGGGTAGACAGTAATTTCCATCTCCCAAACACTTGGCTTCGGGCAGCCGACGTGGGAGTGGACATTTTGCTGCTTCTTTCGAATTTTCGGACAATAAGCATCCACGTTTACCCTGGAAACTAAATTCGAATCCATTTTGTATTCCTATACAAATCTTTATAAATCATTCTATGTGTTTTTATATATCTTCAAAAGGACAACAAAGATGTATTCCACTGTCATATATGAATATGGTTTACAAATGCCGATACTCAAATTCAGAAGCTAGAATCCAGTTTAAGGTGAATTCGAATATTTGGAACACTTCATGTCCAACTCAAATGTCACACGCAGCATAATGTGTACTCCCATTTAGATATGTACACAAGTGATGTATCAAGATTCAAATACCGAGTGAATCAACCAAGAATGTACAGAACTAACAGACATATAAACACTTATAGAGTATATGGATCAATAATATCAACTAACATACATAAGCCAGGCAGTTGTACTTTTCTTTGCTACAACAGCATCCTTTTTTTAGCCAAGCTACTACAGCATCTTGGCCCTTTCCGATGCGTGCCACTTATGGTCCATCTATACTACTATTATTGCTGAATGCACATTCAGCCCAATTGGCATATTTGTAGGTCTGGCACAACAATCAAAATGAAATGTCTCCGAGTCTTATCAATTAATACAGACTTGTGCTCAAATAAAATTACAAACCAAAAAACAAAAAACAAAAAACAATTATTGCATGATCTCTAAAACAAATGGTTTGATTGATTACATGAACAAACAACACAAATGTTATTCGACGATGGAAAGAACATTTCACCTATGATTTACCAAGTGGGAATTTAATTTCCTTTTTGCCTTCAGGACCTTAACAATGTGGTCAGTCTCAGCTTGCTTCGTTTTGAAATCCACCAAATATTTAATGGTTGTCTTGAGTACTGCTACTGATTGTGCTGTTTGCTTCCTCAACATGTCAACTTCATCTCTAAGTGCAGAAGCAGAATCTCTTTCTACCACTAGTTTAGCCTCTAGAGCATCAGCAGTTGGCAATTCATAATGCACGATTGGGCTGGTGCCACTGCTGTGGGATGATACAACGTCCATGGGGACCTCGCTCTTTGATCTTGGGCTAACCTGTTTTGCCATTAAAGTTCTGATTGGATTCAGAAAAGTTGAAGTTAGCAAAACATCTCAACTGGGAGTTATAACAGCAAACCAGTTAAACAAACAAGGAATTAAAGAGTTTCAATTCAATGCTGAAAAGTAGTTATTAACATCATTGTAACCCGTTGTTGCAGCAGCAAAGCAGTTAAACAAACAAGTAGCTATTTAAGTTCAGGCAAATAGGTAATTCTTAACAGTAAGTATCAAACACATAGATATGTGCAGTCTATAATAGGATTAACAGGCTGTGGCATTATGTAATCAGTAGCAAACTAAATTAAGCCAAGCAACGTAATTGAACAATTTTGCAATAAGTGGCTAACTAAAATTCCAAGAAGCAGGTAACTGAACTTAGGCTAGTTCTTTGTACAGGCACACTACAACTTCTTTTTCACTTACAAGGTTGTACGAAGGAGTCCATGGCATCAATTGCTTGGATACGCAGTCCCAATACTTCTTTCTTCCCACACTGCATTGGTAAGTCGAATGGTTAATCTGGTAAGATGGTGCGTCCTTGATATGTTATATGAGGACGTGTAGTTAGACTAGTTGTAGCCACACACATCACACTGGCTTCTACTGTATATTTCATGCGATTACTTTTGGCATATCGAGATCTAAGAATCTACAATAGGATGAAAAGACTGGCATCCTTCACATTATTAGCGAACTCAGTTCATAGAAACAAGCAATTCAACCATTCTGTGGGTAAATCAAAAGCGCTACTGGAATATTTTTCACTACCCTATCATACACGCAAAAAGGGGCGACGCCACCATAGGGGTTGGTATGGGCGGCCGCCTCGGGTGGCTCGAAAGTGTGCACCTAGTTTGAGTCGTTCAGGTTGGCCCAGGCTAGTTTTGTTCATCCCAACGCACGAGCAGGCAATGTAAAAAATGAAGAAAAATGTTTCAATTTGGATAGGCCAATAACATAAGTGCAAGGCAGGCCCTATAGCAGGCTCGCGGCCCAAACGAGCGCCTCCCATATCGATCGACAATAGGAAAAATCCCAATTCATCCGCTCCAGCCTCCAGTCTGGTTTGCTCCTAACCTAGCCGCCGCTGGACAGACCGACACAACACTTCCTCGTGCCCTCGTTGGAGGGCGGTCGCCGGGCTTCAAGCGAATGGAAGGACAAGAAGATGAAGATCCAACCCTGGGTGTAGCCTGCGTGGGAGGTAGCGGCGGCAGCACGGGCATGGTATCGAGCTTGTGCAAACGGACAGTCGCAGCTTGCAAGAGTAGCATGCACAACGAGCAGGTACATCACAGCCCTGATTATATCTAATTCAACTCTTCAATTTCTGGCCAATAGTTAAACCTGACGGTGTTGTAAAACTGCTTGTATGTAGGGAATCTATGAGAAAATGAAACCAATTTCTACTTATTTTATAACTCCCCCAATCAATACTGAACTGACTGAATCTGATGTATCTAATCAAGTTTCCGGTGCAAACATCCAAGCTCATGTTGTTCTTGAGCCTGAAGTGTCTAATGAACAGACTGCTAATGAAGGATTTGATGCAAACATTTTACATGCTCTTGGTGATGAACATATAGTGTCTAATGAGGCATCTAATGTAAGCATTTTGCAAGCTCCCATGGAAGGATTTAGTGTCTAATGATGATCTGCTATGTTGAGAGAGGCATAGAGATTTGCAGGCATTGATGACAAGCAAATTATAGTGCATTTTCATGGCTTGAGGAAACGTCGAGGCCATCTACCAGAAAGTCCCCGTATCATGACAACGTAGCATAAATACTTTTCTAATCTGTTGTTTGAAACTATTGGCATACTTGTGCAGGATAGATTTATTGATATGGAGTTTGCGCACTGGTTATAGGTGCAATTACACTTCGATATTTTCAGCCAGAGAACGAATAATTCAAGCAGGTACAAACCATGTTTGTAGTCCTTCTACACCATGTTGCATTTTGTGTTTTTTGGTGCTTGCATCATTTAGTGTTTATAATCTGAACTACTTTGGATCATTAGCTAGTTTTCAAAGTGCATGTAGCTTCACATTTCTCAAGTTATGTTGATTTCCGGAATGCAAGTGCCTTCGTATTTTTTAAGTTAAATGTTCGCCCCTGGTAACTTGAATTCGTGGATCCGCCACTGCACACAAATCATACACGAATGCCAGTACGAATTAAATGAAATGCAGGGACTTACGCTAGCTTGTTGTACAGGCTCACTGCAGCTCTGCTTGCGCTTGGGATGTTCCATGTACAAGTCCATGTTACCACTTGCTTGGATGTGCAGGCCTTGTGCTCCTTGCATCCTCCTCTGCATTTTTGACACGGCGAGTGGCTGATCAAATAAGAGGAATCGACCTTGCTGTTGTACCGGAGGACGGATACTTACAAGGTTATACGGGTGTGCAGGATGTGTACCAGATCCCGTAGCGCCGTCATGCTTCGCTAAAAAATGGATTTGCTTGTTTCAGATGATATCTCCAGAGAAATAAGAGTTAAAGTCAGAGTTGGATAGGCGTGTAAGCTAAGAGAGCAGTGAAAGGATATCCAAACATCGTCGGAACAATGATGGGAGTGATGTGTGGATACCTAGTTCGGGCCGGCGTTTGGGCATGCTCGCCTAGCTAGATTGCGGGTCACTTCAGAGCCATTGAGGGTGATGCGCTGACGTTGGCTGGCCGTGCACGGATGCAGATCTTGAGTGGCAGCGGAGCGCTACGATGCGGTGGACGAGGCCGTTGGTGAAGCCCCAGCGGCCTCAGGGGGTAGAGGCGCGACGATGTGCTCGATGAAGTAGCCCCGGTGAGCTGGGAGACGGCGTCGGTGAAGCGCACCTGATGCGGTGGAAGTCGGTGTCTGTGAGACACGTCGGTTGCGACGGCCGACGTTGTCGGTGTACCACCCGGTGCGGTGGACGAGGGCGTAGATGAGGTAGCTCCGGTGCGGTGGTGAAGCACGACCGTCGTCTTCGTCGTCGTCGTCCGGCACAGAGGTGGGGAAAGAGACGAGACGAGGGGCGATTCGAACTTTGCTTGGGTTGGCGGCGAATTAGGGATTTGAGCAATCTGGGCGCGGAAGGGGACGGTGGAGAAGGGAGATTTTGCAGGGCTGGAATTGGGGCCGCCATATATTTCAATCCGAAACGTGGAAGCGCGAACTTATTTTGTCGTCGTCCTTTTTTTGGGTGGGTGGTTGGGTGCTACGCGTCCGTCCGACACACGCGACCACCACGACACGACCCTGGTGCACCTACATTTGAGAATGCAAACGAATCTTCTTTCATTTGCAAACGAATCTGTATGTATTACCATGCCCGTGTTTTCCTTACAATAATTAGTCATTCAAAACGAGATACTATAAATTAATTAATGAGGAGTTATTTGAAAAAAATCGAAACGGTATCCACGCTAACGTGGATTAGACTGTGTGTCACATAATTAGTTGTTTGAATTAGAGTGTGTGTCACATAGCGATCTCCAATTCTAATGTGCATTTCGCATTTCACTGTATCCACGCTACTTTTTTAATACAAATTCATATGTATATGATGAACACCATGGTAGTGAGAAAACTTTTGGATGGATTCAAACATATGACCTACAAAATAGCACAACAAATCGAGTCAATGTCAACTTTTCGAAACCTAGTATGGCACGAATTCGAAATAATTACCCATATGCATGGTCCTCAGTTCAAATCTTACAATGTACACCGAATTGAAACATCGATATTAAGTCTTGTACTATCTACATTCAAATGTTGTTTTTAGCCCCCCCCCCCACGCACACACGCTACATACTTCCTGTATCGGTCAATCTTCCTCTCCTAACAACCTTAGGAAGCTATCGGTTTCCAACACAAGTTCATTCTTTCTCTCCATGTTTCGATCTCCAAGTCTGTCAACTACACAACCCCTGTACCTCACACACCCGCCATTGCACCCCATGCCGAGCTCTCTCTCTCCCTCTCCCTCTCACCCTCTCGCGCTAAATACATGCATTGCCTATCTAGCCATCCCAACATCTCGTGCGCACGCACGCACGTTGTCTATCTAGGTCACTCCCTCGAGACTGTCTCACTCTTTCTTCCGCACGGCGGGCCACACTCGCTCAATCTCGCTCTCTTTATCTGAGTCTCATTTAACCTCGTTTTATTTCACACACAAATGATATATCTCCTTGTTCGGGCCTCGATCGACACACTCTATACTCTCTCACGCAGATTGTCTATCTAGGTCAGTCCATCCAAGCTGTCCCCACTCTTTCGACCTCATGGCGGGCCATGCTCACTCAACCTCTCTCTCTGTTTGTATGTCTCGATTGACCTCGCTCTTTCTCGGAAAAAAACGATATATCACCATGTTTGAGCCCAGTTCGACTTATTCACATTGTATACTCTCTCACGCACATTGTCTATCTAGGTCACTCTCTCCAACCCGTCTCACTCTTTCAATCGCACGATGACCCTATGTGATCGATCGACCTTGATTCCTCCCACGCACAAAATATATCTACACGTCTGTGACTGGATCATCTCTCAAGCTCTATCTTACAGCCCTCACTCTTGCCAAAAGCTCAATCGGACAATATCTCTCCAGAGCATATATATTTGTTTCATGAATGTCCGACCACACTCACTTTGTCTCTCTATCTATATGTCTCTCGATTGACCTCGCTTTCTCACGCCGTATCTTCGACACATTGAAGCTACCTCTCCATCCCTCGCAAAGCCGGAGCTATTTACATTGCGAGGGGCACTCCAACCTTGGATTAATTTGTGTAGGCATTTATTCCGGTCGGTTTAGATTATATTTTCGTAGCATTCGGCCGACAACTACTCGAAACACCGTTGCAACCCCCGCAACTCCCCTAGTTGATTTCCCTCTGGCTCGGTCATCGCTCTCTCGCACGTCCTTTCTCGGCTTCAACGTCGCAGCATGGTATTATTGCAAAAAACTCTGTTGTTCTCTTTAATTATTATAGATAAGCTACAAAACTACACACTGATAGTCCACTTGGAATGGAACAAATTTGGACCCACAAATTAAAGTGCTACAAACTACACACCGAGGGGCCCACATGTCATGAAACAAATTTGGACCCATATACAAATTAAAAAAATAAAGGATGAGATCGAACATGCGACCAGGGCCTTCAAGCCGCACGT
Organism: Triticum aestivum; assembly: GCF_018294505.1. Classification (NCBI taxonomy): domain Eukaryota; kingdom Viridiplantae; phylum Streptophyta; class Magnoliopsida; order Poales; family Poaceae; genus Triticum; species Triticum aestivum. Next base: position 307,900,080 of record NC_057808.1, on the reverse strand, counting down.
CAATAGGCAACATACGTAGAACAACAATGTTTGTTGTACCTCCCTTTGTTCACATAATGTTTTTATATTACCACAGCCTATTTAATTGATAACATGTAATATTATTTTTAGTACTATTCGCCTTCACTTACTGGTGGGTTCCATGTGTGCTCTCTCTCTCTCCTCCCCTTCTGCGTTTAGACGCACGAGCATACACGAAGAACTCATGGACGATGTTGCCGTTGACCATATCTGGACGCATCCATAAGTTACGGCACCAGTTTCACGTGCTAGCAGCACTAGTAAGTGTGTACGTGCAATGCACGTTAATTTGGAAGTATATTAAGTGCATGCAGATATTAAGTTGGATATTATTTGCGTGTTATTATGTGATTAGCACTATTTTTGGCATGAAATTAACTGCACGCTAAACGTGTTGAGCGCTCGACATTGAAGTAGTCTAGGTCGTTGGATGACAAGGAATACATGTGGCTTGATGACGTTTTATATTTAATTTGATACGGCTCTAGCAGAACATTCAATCGATCAAACCATAGATTTTGTTCAGTATGACTCCAACTTTAAATTATACGACGATCGATCTAAAATAAACGGAAATGATAAACATTCGGATTTTGAGCATGGCAATCCGAACGTTTTTCATGGCAAATTTAGATTACGCGGCGGCGGCGTCTTGCGGTGGGAAGCGGCTCCTCTGCCGTGCTCTGTGTGTCGTCGGGCCACTGACCGACGGCGACGGCGGCGTCTTGCGCCGTTGTTGGCGTACTCGTGGACGTTGGCCCTAGCTTCAAGGAAGGCCACAATGTTCTGGACTTCGGTCTCCAAGAGCGAGTCAACTGGCGGGAGGAGGCGACTGGCGTTGGTGCAAGGAAGCGGTCGACGGCGGCCATCCATGCCGCTGAGGGGGGCACTGGCACCCGCACGGGGACAGACGCTGTCAACGGCGCGGGGAGACATTCGTGTGCACGGGCACCGGCACGGGCACGCACGTCAGTGCATGCGCAGGCGCATGCGCTGGCAGGTGCACGGGCACTGGCACGGGCGTGCGCGTCAGTGCACACGCAGGCGCATGCGCTGGCAGGTGCACGGGCGCGTGAAAGTCGGCGGGGACCTCAAGGAACCCCGTCGCATCAAGCTCGGCGACAATGTGCGGCTCCCTGCCCATCAATGCCACGGGGATGAGCGCTGGCGCAGTCGGGGCGACGGGAGCCGGAACGGGAGTGGGGACAGGCGCGGCGCCTTCCCGCAAGGCCAGTTCAAGCTCGTCCCAAAGTGCCTTATGTTCTTGAGACTCCGGCTGGGTGTCTTCCTTAGGAAACTGGAAGACTAAGGCCAGACCATCATGATGCGGCACGGCGTACATTTAGGTCAGGCTGGTTGGAAGTAGACGACAGGAGAATCGGAGAGGAAGAGAGAATATTGTAGCGATACCGGGTAGTGCGTGGTTGATTTTAAACTGCGGCGCCGGCGACATTAAAAGTGGGAGCAGTTGGGACGAAGGTGGGCGGTGGAGCCTGGTCAAAGGGCTCGCCTCCCGGTGAGCCTGCACAACGGTCTGCTCGCACGCCTCCCTGTCAGCCGGCGCAGCGGTCTGCTCGCACGCCTCCCGTCGACTCACACGCTTGCTCGGACGGCACCTGCCGATGAGAAGCGGGACTCGTGGCGGCACGTAAACGCCCACGGTTTCAATAGTGAAAGCGTCCGCCTTAACGTGACATGTCTTTGTTCCAAAATACCTTAGCTTCATTTATGCAACTTGTCATAAGCAGCTTGTCTCAAGTTGAAGAAAAAATTACAAAGTAATATTTCTGCCATATCACGTGACCATGCTCAGTTTCAAGAATTTATGGTCACTTTTGGATTTTCTGAAATTTAAGATCCAGGATTCGAAACAATATCATAACCTGCATCATGCAATAAATTTTCAAGCCATACATCTGTCCTGTTGTATTTCTAAAGAAAGGATTTGGTCAAACATTTTGCTTAGTTGGAGTTCAGACAAGTTATATATGCAGAGCAAAAGGATAATCCCTCCGTACCAGTGCATTGCCTGATATATTAACTCAAGTACTAGGCATGAACAAACGGGCTCAATTCTGTGCTCATCCTGGTGTAGTAGTACTACTACTACTAGGCAATGCAGTTGACGGGTGACCTTGGCGAGCGGCGACCGAGGGAATTGAACCGTGCTCGGCGGTAGGTAACTTTGTCTAGTTACTTTTTTTTAACACAACGTTGTCTAGTTACTAAAGCATCCCTCCGTTGTTCATCGGTAGTCATTATGGACCGGGGACATGAGGGGAATTTCCTAGGGTTGGAATTCTGGCCGCCAGATATTTTGACTCGAAACGCGGAGGCTCGACTCGTTGGGGTTGCCTAATGTGAGTACCACGCACGCCACCAGAAGGACACGAGCCCAGTTTTTTTATTTTTTTATTTTTTTAGGATCAACACGAGCCAAGGTCTGGCTGGTATGCCGTTGGGTCCTACCATTCGAGAATACGAAAGGAACCTTTTAAGTTGCCGAACGAATCTATGTGTATTACAATGCCCGTATTTTCCTTGCAAATACTAATCTCAACGTGGTAATTGATTTATGACGAGTTGTTGAATTAGAGTGAGTTTGTGATATAGTGATCTCAACGTGGATTTCACATTTCATGGTATCCCTGCTAAGTTTTTCAATGCAAATGACACCCACACACGAACACAACAACAATCCAATAAGTATAGTGCATCTATTTTTCCAAACCATGCATGTATGACACGAATTCAAAAATACTCCTTCTGTTCCTAAATATTAGTCTTTTAGAGATTTCAACAAGCGACTACATACGGAGCAAAATGAGTGAATCTACACTCTAAAATATGTCTATATACATCCGTATGTGCCAGTCCACTTGAAATCTCTAAAAAGACTAATATTTAGGAACAAAGGGAGTAAAATGTAAGACATGCATGGTCCTCAATTCAATATTTAAAACGAACATGAATTGAAACATGAATATTAAGTCTAGTACTATAGTACATGCAAATGTTGTGTTTAATTAGGCGGAGCTATGATTGTCGGGGGTCACCCCCTCAACCTTAGATAAAATTGTGAAGCTCTGTTTAGGGTTGTTTAGATTATATTTGTCCCCACCCTCCCAAACACCGATTGGTTGTGCACCCCCACCCCTCCTCCCCGGGAGAATATCATGTGCCCCCATACCTTAGATGCTATAGGCCGATACGAGTAGCTTGGAGCTTGTAGGTCTGAGATATAGCAGCTCACATGATGTCTTAATATTTTTACAGGAAACCTTGATGAGTTTGAGAATTGCACACAATTTGTAGAAAAACTACTCAGATGCCCTTGGATCCCATATCCAACGACCTCGAAGCTAGTATCACTTTAGCATCTAAGATGAAGGAGGACATCATATTCTCCTGTATGTAAGAATATCATGTGCTACCACACCTTAGATGCTTTGGTGATACAAGCTCTTCGGAGCCGTTGGATTTGTGACCCAACGCCTCCTCGGTGGTTTGAATGGTTTTTTGAAGAAAATCCCCCAAAGAGTTCGGCCACTGCTTACAAGCACAAAGACTGCTCAGATGCCATTGGATCTCAGATCAAACAACCTCGAAGCTCGTATCACTGTAGCATCTAAGATGGAGGAGGACATCATATTCTCCTGTATGTAAGAATATCATGTGCTACCACACCTTAGATGCTTTGGTGATACAAGCTCTTCGGAGCCGTTGGATTTGTGACCCAACACCTCCTCGGTGGTTCGAATGGTTTTTTGCAGAGAAGCCCCCAAAGAGTTTGGCCACTGCTTACAAGCACAAAGACTGCTCAGATGCCATTGGATCTCAGATCAAACGACCTCGAAGCTCGTATCACCGTAGCACCCAAGCTGCGAGAGCACCTTATGTTTTCTCGCACGGGAGAATATGAGGTGCTCCCGCACCGTAGATTCTATGGTGATACGAGTTCACGGAGATCTAACGGCCCACAGTAGGAGGTTTGAATGTTTTTGCAATATACGGCTGAGAGAGTTTGGGAATTGCGCAGAAAGTACAAGTACGACGCATGTGCCATCTGATCACTGAGCATACGACCTAGATGCTCATATCACCGTAGCGGGTAATTAAACTACGGGGAGCACCTAATATGAGCAATGGGGAGCCGTTGGATCCAAGATGCAGCGGCACACACGAGGCCTGAATGTTTTATTTGCAAAAAAACCTTTGGAGAGTTTGGAAATTGCGCATAATTACAAAGACTACTCCCAAGCCATTGGATCTCACTTCCAACGGTGTAAAAACTCGTATCACCATAGCATCTAAGCTGCGGGGTGGATGTGATATTCTATGCCGCTGTCATTTTTGTTTGTAAACTTGCAAAATACGTGTAACTTGTGCCGTTACTTGTCTAACCGCGCAAAGTGTTTGTTAAAAAAAACCATCCTACACTGAAATATCGGAACAACACATGGGGGTCCCACTTGTCATTAATCAAATTTGGACCTAAAACTAACAAATCTGAAAGACGAGATTCAAACTGGCAACCTGGACTACAAAGCGTAAGTCGATAGCCTGAAACAACAACAGTTGTTGGCTTTGTCCCATAACTTGATTTTATACAGTATTACGTTGAGCAGAGTAGAGGGAGTGCCTCGTCTACACGTGCATGACCGTTGACCGACTTACTGGTGGGTCCCAGGTCTGTGATCTCTCTCTTCTCTCCATCGTCTAACCTTTGCACGGGCACACACGAAGAGCAGCGCTAGCTTGCCGTGGTGTTATTACAACTAAAAAAAGCTTGGAAAATAGAAGAATCGCCTAGAACAAGAGACGTTGTGGCTGGTCGAGACGGAGCTAACCACACCTATCCTCCGTGCCATGTTAGCATGATGAAGCTGTGTGGCTAGTGGGGTGTTTTCGACCAACTGGCTGTGTCCCGAGGTCGAACCATAGGTACTACGTCTGATACAGTAAATTTTTACACGCACATTTTTCCTCCGCGCCAAGACATGGCACACCCTACCGCGCGGTTTCGGGGTCCTCCCGGGTGGTGCATGCATATATTCTTCCTGACGTGGGACGCCCCGCGTGTTTTCACCGAAGCAAGTAAATAAATGAGTCGTCAAATCACGAAAGACCACTTTTCCCGCCGAGTACATCAGTGAAGCACGGTGGCTAGCTAGTTGGGCTAGTTCGACCGATTAGCAAGGCCACCGCCACATTTGTTTTTCACCCCTTTTTTTATCTACTTGCCGGCAGGTAAATTTAAACATCCACCGCGGCGTTGCTCTGGTGTTTGAGTGCGGCATGATTTATAGTTTTTTGATTGACGGGAGTAGGCGCGGCAGGATTTTTAATTTTTTGATTGACGGGAGCAGGCGCGACAGCAATTAGTCACGATGACTCCGCTTGTAAAACCCACTGCTCCCTGATGTGAGAAGTCGTCGACTAGTGTTTTACCATGGTGAAAACCAAAAGATTCCCTGCTCCTCGGCTGGCTCCCTCCGCCTTCCCGTAGATTGCATTGCCTTTCAGCAGTTTCGCCCCCCCGCATCACCAACGTCGTGCGCCTCAAGAAGCAGAGGGACTTCGGTGGTGTTTAGGCACCCTCTGCATGGGCATGTCCATGTCGCGGCGGAACATGACCGTTGGATCAAACTCAGACGGTGCAGATCAGTCACTGTAGCACAAAGCGTGTGGGTGTGTTTGGTTGCATTCTCATCTCAATATAGTGTGTAAGTCACCTTACGAAAACCAAATAATCCCAAAACACTTAGGCACGGTACATTAACTCCCTCCCCGTTTCTTGTTTTGTGACATATCAACCAATAAGACACGTGGGTCGTGCATGCTTTCAATGACTTGAGAATAATAAACATGACATGCAATGGTTAGTTCATTGCATGCAATGCTATTAATTAGCAAAAAGACATTAAGTTTTCTCGTTTTCCTCTCCGCCTTGGTCGCAGTGCACAACGTAAGATGACTTACACACCTAGACGGAGTAGTTGTTTCCTCTTCGTGTATTTGTGTTAACCTACTAGTGTGGACTCATGCACCCTTCATGCACTCTGCCAAACACCCAAAAGTGGGTCGAGAAGGGAACTTTTGCTCCCATCCCGTGCACCCTTCATACACCCTGCCTAACACTATTCGTGCTTCATATGGTTCATGTTTCGTGGAGTAAATTAGCACCGTACTCTCCGTGCGCTATAGACCTAGTTCTGTTAACATTGATCTCACCGTTCATTCTCGACCGGACAGTCGAGAAAGCGGTACTATGTTACTACATTACTGTTCATATAGTCGACATGCGCACAACATCATTTGTCGTCGTCATATCTTACTACACTAGCAACAAGATTATGTAGTACTAACGTATGAACCAGTTCACATGCCTAGTAGTAGGAGCACTTGTTGGGGAATGTAGTAATTTCAAAAAATTTCCTACGCACACGCAAGATCATGGTGATGCATAGCAACGAGAGGGGAGAGTGTTGTCCACGTACCCTCGTAGACCGAAAGCGGAAGCGTTAACACAACGCGGTTGATGTAGTCGAACGTCTTCACGATCCGACCGATCAAGTACCGAACGCACGGCACCTCCGAGTTCAGCACACGTTCAGCTCGATGACGTCCCTCGAACTCCGATCCAGCCGAGTGTTGAGGGAGAGTTTCGTCAGCACGACGGCATGGTGACGATGATGATGTTCTACCGACGCAAGGCTTCGCCTAAGCTCCGCTACGATATTATCGAGGTGTAATATGGTGGAGGGGGGCACCGCACACGGCTAAAATATCGTATATCAATTGTGTGTAGAGAGGTGCCCCCTGCCCCCGTATATAAAGGAGCAAGGGGGAGGCCGCCGGCCTAGGAGGTAGAGGCGCGCCAGGAGGAGTCCTACTCCTACCGGGAGTAGGACTCCCCCCTTTCCATGTTGGACTAGGAGTGGAAGGGGGAAGAGGTGGAGGGGAGGAAGGAAGGGGGGGCACCGCCCCCCTCTCCTTGTCCTATTCGGACTGGGGGAAGGGGGCGTGGCCCTGCCCTAGCCTCCTCTCCTCTCTTCCACCTAGGCCCACTAAGGCCCATTAAGTTACCGGGGGGTTCCGGTAACCTCCCGGTACACCGGAAAAATCCCGATTTTACCCGGAACACTTCCGATGTCCAAATATAGGCTTCCAATATATCAATCTTTATGTCTCGACCATTTCGAGACTCCTCGTCATGTCTGTGATCACATCCGGGACTCCGCACAACCTTCGGTACATCAAAACATATAAACTCATAATATAACTGTCATCGTAACTTTAAGCGTGCGGTCCCTACGGGTTCGAGAACTATGTAGACATGACCGAGACACCTCTCCGGTCAATAACCAATAGCGGAACCTGGATGCTCATATTGGTTCCCGCATATTCTACGAAGATCTTTATCGGTCAGACCGCATAACAACATACGTTGTTCCCTTTGTCATTGGTATGTTACTTGTCCGAGATTCGATAGTCGGTATCTCGATACCTAGTTCAATCTCGTTACCGGCAAGTCTCTTTACTCGTTCCGTAATACATCATCCCGCAACTAACTCATTAGTTACAATGCGTGCAAGGCTTATAGTGATGTGCATTACCGAGTGGGCCCAGAGATACCTCTCCGACAATCGGAGTGACAAATCCTAATCTCAAAATACGCCAACCCAACATGTACCTTTGGAGACACCTGTGGAGCACCTTTATAATCACCCAGTTACGTTGTGACGTTTGGTAGCACACAAAGTGTTCCTCCGGTAAACGGGAGTTGCATAATCTCATAGTCATAGGAACATGTATAAGTCATGAAGAAAGCAATAGCAACATACTAAACGATCGAGTGCTAAGCTAACGGAATGGGTCAAGTCAATCACGTCGTTCTCCTAGTGAAGTGATCCCGTTAATCAAATGAAAACTCATGTCTATGGCTAGGAAACATAACCATCTTTGATTAACGAGCTAGTCAAGTGAGGCATACTAGTGACACTCTGTTTGTCTACGTATTCACACATGTATTATGTTTCCGGTTAATACAATTCTAGCATGAATAATAAACATTTATCATGATATAAGGAAATAAATAATACTTTATTATTGCCTCTAGGGCATATTTCCTTCAGTCTCGCACTTGCACTAGAGTCAATAATCTAGTTCACATCGCCATGTGATTTAACATCAATAATTCACATCACCATGTGATTAACACCCATAGTTCACATTGTCATGTGACCAACACCCAAAGGGTTTACTAGAGTCAATAATCTAGTTCACATCGCTATGTGATTAACACCCAAAGAGTACTAAGGTGCGATCATGTTTTGATTGTGAGATAATTTTAGTCAACGGGTCTGTCACATTCAGATCCGTAAGTATTTTGCAAATTTCTATGTCTACAGTGCTCTACACGGAGCTACTCTAGCTAATTGCTCCCACTTTCAATATGTATCTAGACCGAGACTTAGAGCATCTAGATTAGTGTCAAAACTTGCATCGACGTAACCCTTTATGACGAACCTTTTTGTCACTTCCATAATCGAGAAACATATCCTTATTCCACTAAGGATAATTTTGACCGCTGTCTAGTGATCTACTCCTAGATCACTATTGTACTCCCTTGCCAAAATCAGTGTAGGGTATACAATAGATCTGGTACACAACATGGCATACTTTATAGAACCTATGGCCAAGGCATAGGGAATGACTTTCATTCTCTTTCTATCTTCTGCCGTGGTCGGGCTTTGAGTCTTACTCAATTTCACACCTTGTAACACAGGCAAGAACTCTTTCTTTGACTGTTCTATTTTGAACTACTTCAAAATCTTGTTAAGGTATGTACTCATTGAAAAAACTTATCAAGCGTCTTGATCTATCTCTATAGATCTTGATGCTCAATATGTAAGCAGCTTCACTGAGGTCTTTCTTTGAAAAAACTCCTTTCAAACACTCCTTTATGAAGGAAATATGCCCTAGAGGCAATAATAAAGTATTATATATTTCCTTATATCATGATAAATGTTTATTATTCATGCTAGAATTGTATTAACCGGAAACATAATACATGTGTGAATACATAGACAAACAGAGTGTCACTAGTATGCCTCTGCTTGACTAGCTCATTAATCAAAGATGGTTATGTTTCCTAGCCATAGACATGAGTTGTCATTTGATTAACGGGATCACCTCATTAGGAGAATGACGTGATTGACATGACCCATTACGTTAGCTTAGCACCGATCGTTTAGTATATTGCTATTGCTTTCTTCATGACTTATACATGTTCCTATGACTATGAGATTATGCAACTCCCGTTTACCGGAGGAACACTTTGTGTGTTACCAAACGTCACAACGTAACTGGGTGATTATAAAGGTGCTCTACAGGTGTCTCCAAAGGTACTTGTTGGGTTGGCGTATTTCGAGATTAGGATTTGTCACTCCGATTGTCGGAGAGGTATCTCTAGGCCCACTCGGTAATGCACATCACTATAAGCCTTGCAAGCATTGTGACTAATGAGTTAGTTGCGGGATGATGTATTACGGAACGAGTAAATAGACTTGCCGATAACGAGATTGAACTAGGTATCGAGATACCGACGATCGAATCTCGGGCAAGTAACATACCGATGACAAAGGGAACAACGTATGTTGTTATGCGGTCTGACCGATAAAGATCTTCGTAGAATATGTGGGAGCCAATATGGGCATCCAGGTCCCGTTATTGGTTATTGACCGGAGAGGTGTCTCGGTCATGTCTACATAGTTCTCGAACCCAAAGGGTCTGCACACTTAAAGTTACGATGACAGTTTTTTATGAGTTTATATGTTTTGATGTACCGAAGGTTGTTCGGAGTCCCGGATGTGATCACGGACATGACGAGGAGTCTCAAAATGGTCGAGACATAAATATTGATATATTGGACGACTATATTCGGACACCAGAAGTGTTCCGGAGAAGTTTCGGATTAAACCGGAGTGCCGGAGGGTTACCGGAACCCCCCGGGGAAGTATTGGGCCTTAGTGGGCCTTGAGGGGAGAGAGAGGGCAGCAGCCAGGAGGTGGTGCGCCCCCTCCCAGGAGGAATCCTAGTTGGACTAGGAGAGGGGGGCGCAGCCCCCTTTCCCTCTCCCTCTCCCTCTCTTTCCTTCCCCCCTTCTTTTCCTAGTAGGACTAGGAAAGGGGAGTCCTACTCCTACTAGGAGGAGGACTCCCCCCTCTCCTTGGCGCGCCCATAGGCAGCCGGCCTCCCCCTTGCTCCTTTATATACGGGGGCAGGGGGGCAGCTCTATACACACTTGATATACGATATTTTAGCCGTGTGCGGTGCCCCCCTCCACCAGATTACACCTCGATAATACCGTCGCGGAGCTTAGGCGAAGCCCTGCGTCGGTGGAACATCATCATCGTCACCACACCGTCGTGCTGACAAAACTCTCCCTCAACACTCGGCTGATCGGAGTTCGAGGGACGTCATCGAGCTGAACGTGTGTAGAACTTGGAGGTGTCGTACGTTCGGTACTTGATCGGTCAGATCGTGAAGACGTACGACTACATCAACCGCGCTGTGATAACGCTTCCGCTGTCGGTCTACGAGGGTACATAGACAACACTCTCCCCTCTCGTTGCTATGCATCACCATGATCTTGCGTGTGCGTAGGATTTTTTTTAAATTACTACGTTCCCCAACAGTGGCATCCGAGCCTGGTTTTATGCGTTGATGCTATGCACGAGTAGAACACAAGTGAGTTGTGGGCGATATAAGTCATACTGCTTACCAGCATGTCATACTTCGGTTCAGCGGTATTGTGAGATGAAGCGGCCCGGACCGACATTACGCGTACGCTTACGCGAGACTGGTTTCACCGTTCGGAGCACTCATTGCTTAAAGGTGACTGGCGGGTGTCTGTCTCTCTCACTTTAGTTGAACCGAGTGTGGCTACGCCCGGTCCTTGCGAAGGTTAAAACAGCACCAACTTGACAAACTATCGTTGTGGTTTTGATGCGTAGGTAAGAACGGTTCTTGCTAAGCCCGTAGCAGCCACGTAAAACATGCAACAACAAAGTAGAGGACGTCTAACTTGTTTTTGCAGGGCATGTTGTGATGTGATATGGTCAAGACATGATGTGATATAATGTGTTGTATGAGATGATCATGTTTTGTAACCGAGTTATCGGCAACTGGTAGGAGCCATATGGTTGTCGCTTTATTGTATGAGATGCAATCGCCATGTAATAGTTTTACTTTATCACTAAGCGGTAGCGATAGTCGTAATAGCAATAAGTTGGCGAGACAACAACGATACTACGATGGAGATCAATGTGTCGAGCCGGTGACGATGGTGATCATGACGGTGCTTTGGAGATGGAGATCACGAGCACGGTGCTTCGGAGATGGAGATCACAAGCACAAGATGATGATGGCCATATCATATCACTTATATTGATTGCATGTGATGTTAATCCTTTATGCATCTTATCTTGCTTTGATTGACGATAGCATTATAAGGTGATCTCTCACTAAAAAATTTCAAGACAAAAGTGTTCTCCCTGAGTATGCACTGTTGCGAAAGTTCTTCGTGCTGAGACACCACATGTTAATCGGGTGTGATAGGCTCTACGTTCAAATACAACGGGTGCAAAACAGTTGCACACGCGGAATACTCAGGTTAAACTTGACGAGCCTAGCATATGTACAGATATGGCCTCAGAACACAGAGACCGAAAGGTCGAGCGTGAATCATATAGTAGATATGATCAACATAGTGATGTTCACCATTGAAACTACTCCATCTCACGTGTTAATCGGACATGGTTTAGTTGCTTTGGGTCACGTAATCACTTAGATGATTAGAGAGATGTCTATCTAAGTGGGAGTTCTTAAGTAATATGATTAATTGAACTTAAATTTATCATGAACTTAGTACCTGATAGTATCTTGCTTGTCTATGTTAATTGTAGATATATGGCCCGTGCTGTTGTTCCGTTGAATTTTAATGCGTTCCTTGAGAAAGCTAAGTTGAAAGATGATGGTAGCAATTACACGGACTGGGTCCGTAACTTGAGGATTATCCTCATTGCTGCACAGAAGAATTACGTCCTGGAAGCACCGCTAGGTGCCAGGCCTCCTGCAAGAGCTACGCCAGAAGTTATGAACGTCTGGCAAAGCAAAGCTGATGACTACTCAATAGTTCAGTGTGCCATGCTTTACGGCTTAGAACCGGGACTTCAACGACGTTTTGAACGTCATGGAGCATATGAGATGTTCCAGGAGTTGAAGTTAATATTTCAAGCAAATGCCCGAATTGAGAGATATGAAGTCTCCAATAAGTTCTATAGCTGCAAGATGGAAGAGAATAGTTCTGTCAGTGAGCATATACTCAGAATGTCTGGGTATAATAATCACTTGATTCAACTGGGAGTTCAACTTCCGGATGATTGCGTCATTGACAGAATTCTTCAATCACTGCCACCAAGCTACAAGAGCTTCGTGATGAACTATAACATGCAAGGGATGGATAAGACGATTCCCGAACTCTTCGCAATGCTAAAGGCAGCAGAGGTAGAAATCAAAAAGGAGCATCAAGTGTTGATGGTCAGTAAAACCACTAGTTTCAAGAAAAAGGGCAAAGGGAAGAAGAAAGGGAACTTCAAGAAGAACAGCAAGCAAGTTGCTGTTCAGGAGAAGAAATCCAAGTCTGGACCTAAGCCTGAAACTGAGTGCTTCTACTGTAAGCAGACTGGCCACTGGAAGCGGAACTGCCCCAAGTATTTGGCGGATAAGAAGGATGGCAAGGTTAACAAAGGTATATGTGATATACATGTTATTGATGTGTACCTAACTAATACTCGCAGTAGCACCTGGGTATTTGATACTGGTTCTGTTGCTAATATTTGCAACTCGAAACAGGGGCTACGGATTAAGCGAAGTTTGGCTAAGGACGAGGTGACGATGCGCGTGGGAAATGGTTCCAAAGTTGATGTGATCGCCGTCGGCACGCTACCTATACATCTACCTTCGGGATTAGTTTTAGACCTAAATAATTGTTATTTGGTGCCAGCGTTGAGCATGAACATTATATCTGGATCTTGTTTAATGCGAGACGGTTATTCATTTAAATCAGAGAATAATGGTTGTTCTATTTATATGAATAATATCTTTTATGGTCATGCACCCTTGAAGAGTGGTCTATTTTTAATGAATCTCGATAGTAGTGATACACATATTCATAATGTTGAAGCCAAAAGATGCAGAGTTAATAATGACAGTGCAACTTATTTGTGGCACTGCCGTTTGGGTCATATCGGTGTAAAGCGCATGAAGAAACTCCATACTGATGGAATTTTGGAATCACTTGATTTTGAATCACTTGGTACTTGCGAACCGTGCCTTATGGGCAAGATGACCAAAACACCGTTCTCCGGAACTATGGAGAGAGCAACAGATTTGTTGGAAATCATACATACAGATGTATGTGGTCCGATGAATATTGAAGCTCGTGGCGGATATCGTTATTTTCTCACCTTCACAGATGATTTGAGCAGATATGGGTATATCTACTTAATGAAACATAAGTCTGAAACATTTGAAAAGTTCAAAGAATTTCAGAGTGAAGTTGAAAATCATCGTAACAAGAAAATAAAATTCCTACGATCTGATCGTGGAGGAGAATATTTGAGTTACGAGTTTGGTCTACATTTGAAACAATGCGGAATAGTTTCGCAACTCACGCCACCCGGAACACCACAGCGTAATGGTGTGTCTGAACGTCGTAATCGTACTTTATTAGATATAGTGCGAACTATGATGTCTCTTACTGATTTACCGCTATCGTTTTGGGGTTATGCTTTAGAGCCGGCTGCATTCACTCTAAATAGGACACCATCGAAATCCGTTGAAACGACGCCTTTTGAACTATGGTTTGGCAAGAAACCAAAGTTGTCGTATCTTAAAGTTTGGGGTTGCGATGCTTATGTGAAGAAACTTCAACCTCATAAGCTTGAGCCTAAATCGGAGAAATGTGTCTTCATAGGATACCCAAAGGAGACCGTTGGGTACACCTTCTATCACAGATCCGAAGGCAAGATATTTGTTGCTAGAAATGGATCCTTTCTAGAGAAGGAGTTTCTCTCGAAAGATGTGAATGGGAGGAAAGTAGAACTTGATGAGGTAACTGTACCTGCTCCCTTATTGGAAAGTAGATCATCGCAGAAATCAGTTTCTGCGACACCTACACCAAGTAGTGAGGAAGTTAATGATAATTATCATGAAACTTCAGATCAAGTTATTACTGAACTTCGTAGGTCAACTAGATCAAGATCCGCACCAGAGTGGTACGGTAATCCTGTTCTGGAGGTCATGTTACTAGACCATGGCGAACCTACGAACTATAAAGAAGCGATGGTGAGCCCAGATTCCGCAAAATGGCTTAAAGCCATGAAATCCGAGATGGGATCCATGTATGAGAACAAAGTATGGACTTTGGTTGACTTGCCCGATGGTCGGCAAGCCATTGAAAATAAATGGATCTTCAAGAAGAAGACTGACGCTGATGGTAATGTTACTGTCTACAAAGCTCGACTTGTTGCGAAAGGTTTTCGACAAGTTCAAGGAATTGACTACGATGAGACCTTCTCACCCGTAGCGATGCTTAAGTCTGTCCGAATCATGTTAGCAATTGCCGCATTTTATGATTATGCAATTTGGCAAATGGATGTCAAAACTGCGTTCCTGAATGGATTTCTGGAAGAAGAGTTGTATATGATGCAACCGGAAGGTTTTGTCGATCCAAAGGGAGCTAACAAAGTGTGCAAGCTCCAGCGATCCATTTATGGACTGGTGCAAGCCCCTCGGAGTTGGAATAAACGCTTTGATAGTGTGATCAAAGCATTTGGTTTTATACAGACTTTTGGAGAAGCCTGTATTTACAAGAAAGTGAGTGGGAGCTCGATAGCATTTCTGATATTATATGTGGATGACATATTACTGATTGGAAATGATATAGAATTTCTGGATAGCATAAAGGGATACTTGAATAAGAGTTTTTCAATGAAAGACCTCGGTGAAGCTGCATATATATTAGGCATTAAGATCTATAGAGATAGATCAAGACGCTTAATTGGACTTTCACAAAGCACATACCTTGACAAAGTTTTGAAGAAGTTCAAAATGGATCAAGCAAAGAAAGGGTTCTTGCCTGTACTACAAGGTGTGAGATTGAGTAAGACTCAATGCCCGACCACTGCAGAAGATAGAGAGAAGATGAAAGATGTTCCCTATGCTTCAGTCATAGGCTCTATCATGTATGCAATGCTGTGTACCAGACCTGATGTGTCCCTAGCTATAAGTTTAGCAGGGATGTACCAAAGTAATCCAGGAGTGGATCACTGGACAGCGGTCAAGAACATCCTGAAATACCTGAAAAGGACTAAGGATATGTTTCTCGTATATGGAGGTGACAAAGAGCTCATCGTAAGGGGTTACGTTGATGCAAGCTTTGACACTGATCCGGACGATTCGAAATCGCAAACCGGATACGTATTTACATTGAACGGTGGAGCTGTCAGTTGGTGCAGTTCCAAGCAAAGTGTCGTGGCGGGATCTATGTGTGAAGCGGAATACATAGCTGCTTCGGAAGCAGCGAATGAAGGAGTCTGGATGAAGGAGTTCATATCCGATCTAGGTGTCATACCTAGTACATCGGGACCAATAAAAATCTTTTGTGATAATACTGGTGCAATTGCCTTAGCAAAGGAATCCAGATTTCACAAGAGAACCAAGCACATCAGAAGACGCTTCAATTCCATCCGGGATTTAGTCCAGGTGGGAGACATAGAAATTTGCAAGATACATACGGATATGAATGTAGCAGACCCGTTGACTAAGCCTCTTCCACGAGCAAAACATGATCAGCACCAAGACTCCATGGGTGTAAGAATCATTACTATGTAATCTAGATTATTGACTCTAGTGCAAGTGGGAGACTGAAGGAAATATGCCCTAGAGGCAATAATAAAGTATTATATACTTCCTTATATCATGATAAATGTTTATTATTCATGCTAGAATTGTATTAACCGGAAACATAATACATGTGTGAATACATAGACAAACAGAGTGTCACTAGTATGCCTCTGCTTGACTAGCTCGTTAATCAAAGATGGTTATGTTTCCTAGCCATAGACATGAGTTGTCATTTGATTAACGGGATCACCTCATTAGGAGAATGACGTGATTGACATGACCCATTACGTTAGCTTAGCACCCGATCGTTTAGTATATTGCTATTGCTTTCTTCATGACTTATACATGTTCCTATGACTATGAGATTATGCAACTCCCGTTTACCGGAGGAACACTTTGTGTGTTACCAAACTTCACAACGTAACTGGGTGATTATAAAGGTGCTCTACAGGTGTCTCCAAAGGTACTTGTTGGGTTGGCGTATTTCGAGATTAGGATTTGTCACTCCGATTGTCGGAGAGGTATCTCTGGGCCCACTCGGTAATGCACATCACTATAAGCCTTGCAAGCATTGTGACTAATGAGTTAGTTGCGGGATGATGTATTACGGAACGAGTAAAGAGACTTGCCGGTAACGAGATTGAACTAGGTATCGAGATACCGACGATCGAATCTCGGGCAAGTAACATACCGATGACAAAGGGAACAACGTATGTTGTTATGCGGTCTGACCGATAAAGATCTTCGTAGAATATGTTGGAGCCAATATGGGCATCCAGGTCCCGCTATTGGTTATTGACCGGAGAGGTGTCTCGGTCATGTCTACATTGTTCTCGAACCCAAAGGGTCCGCACGCTTAAAGTTACGATGACAGTTTTATTATGAGTTTATATGTTTTGATGTACCGAAGGTTGTTCGGAGTCCCGGATGTGATCACGGACATGACGAGGAGTCTCGAAATGGTCGAGACGTAAAGATTGATATATTGGACGACTATATTCGGACACCGGAAGTGTTCCGGAGAAGTTTCGGATTAAACCGGAGTGCCGGAGGGTTACCGGAACCTCCCGGGGAAGTATTGGGCCTTAGTGGGCCTTGAGGGGAGAGAGAGGGCAGCAGCCAGGAGGTGGTGCGCCCCCTCCCAGGAGGAATCCTAGTTGGACTAGGAGAGGGGGGCGCAGCCCCCTTTCCCTCTCCCTCTCCCTCTCTTTCCTTCCCCCCTTCTTTTCCTAGTAGGACTAGGAAAGGGGAGTCCTACTCCTACTAGGAGGAGGACTCCCCCCTCTCCTTGGCGCGCCCATAGGCAGCCGGCCTCCCCCTTGCTCCTTTATATACGGGGGCAGGGGGCACCTCTATACACACTTGATATACGATATTTTAGCCGTGTGCGGTGCCCCCCTCCACCAGATTACACCTCGATAATACCGTCGCGGAGCTGAGGCGAAGCCCTGCGTCGGTGGAACATCATCATCGTCACCACGCCGTCGTGCTGACAAAACTCTCCCTCAACACTCGACTGGATCGGAGTTCGAGGGACGTCATCGAGCTGAACGTGTGTAGAACTTGGAGGTGCCGTATGTTCGGTACTTGATCGGTCAGATCGTGAAGACGTACGACTACATCAACCGCGTTGTGATAACGCTTCCTCTGTCGGTCTACGAGGGTACGTAGACAACACTCTCCCCTCTCGTTGCTATGCATCACCATGATCTTGCGTGTGCGTAGGAATTTTTTTTAATTACTACGTTCCCCAACACTTTACGCTTTGCAGAATAATTCTACATTATTTCCGATCAACAATATGTCATTCACATATACTTATCAGAAATGCTGTAGTGCTCCCACTCACTTTCTTGTAAATACAGGCTTCACCGCAAGTCTGTATAAAACTATATCCTTTGATCAACTTTATCAAAGCGTATATTCCAACTCCGAGATGCTTGCACCAGTCCATAGATGGATCGCTGGAGCTTGCAATTTTGTTAGCACTTTTAGGATTGACAAAACCTCCTGGTTGCATCATATACAACTCTTCTTTAATAAATCCATTAAGGAATGCAGTTTTGTTTATCCATTTGCCATATTTCATAAAATGTGGCAATTGCTAACATGATTCAGACAGACTTAAGCATAGATGCGAGTGAGAAACTCTCATCGTAGTCAACTCCTTGAACTTGTCGAAAACCTTTTTGCGACAATTCTAGCTTTGTAGACAGTAACACTACTATCACTGTCTGTCTTCCTCTTGAAGATCCATTTAATCTCAATGGCTCGCCGATCATTGGGCAAGTCAATCAAAGTCCATACTTTGTTCTCATATATGGATCATATCTCAGATTTCATGGCCTCAAGCCATTTCGCGGAATCTGGGCTCATCATCGCTTCCTCATAGTTCATAGGTTCATCATGGTCAAATAACGTGACCTCCAGAACAGGATTATCGTACCACTCTGGTGTGGATCTCACTCTGGTTTACCTACGAGGTTTGGTAGTAACTTGATCTGAAGTTACATGATCATCATCATTAACTTCCTCACTAATTGGTGTAGGAGTCACAGGAACAGATTTCTGTGATGAACTACTTTCCAATAAGGGAGCAGGTACAGTTACCTCATCAAGTTCTACTTTCCTCCCACTCACTTCTTTCGAGAGAAACTCCTTCTCTAGAAAGGATCCATTCTTAGCAACGAATGTCTTGCCTTCGGATCTGTGATAGAAGGTGTACCCAACTGTCTCCTTTGGGTATCCTATGAAGACACATTTCTCCGATTTGGGTTTGAGCTTATCAGGATGAAACTTTTTCACATAAGCATCGCAACCCCAAACTTTAAGAAACAACAACTTTGGTTTCTTGCCAAACCACAGTTCATAAGATGTCGTCTCAACGGATTTAGATGGTACCCTATTTAACGTGAATGCAGCTGTCTCTAATGCATAACCCCAAAACGATAGTGGTAGATCGGTAAGAGACATCATATATCGCACCATATCTAATAAAGTACGGTTACGATGTTCGGACACACCATTACACTGTGGTGTTCCAGGTGGCGTGAGTAGTGAAACTATTTCACATTGTTTTAACTGAGGGCCAAACTCGTAACTCAAATACTCTTCTCCACGATCAGATCGTAGAAACTTTATTTTCTTGTTACGATGATTTTCCACTTCACTCTGAAATTATATGAACTTTTCAAATGTTTCAGACTTCTGTTTCATTAAGTAGATATACCCATATCTGCTCAAATCATCCATGAGGGTCAGAAAATAATGATACCTCCTACGAGCCTCAATATTCATCGGACCACATACATCTGTATGTATGATTTCCAACAAATCTGTTGCTCTCTCCATAGTTCCGGAGAACGACGTATTAGTCATCTTGCCCATGAGGCACGGTTCGCAAGCATCAAGTGATTCATAATCAAGTGATTCCAAAATCCCATCAGTATGGAGTTTCTTCATGCGCTTTACACCAATATGACCTAAACGGCAGTGCCACAAATAAGTTGCACTATCATTATTAACTTTGCATCTTTTGGCTTCATTATTATCAATATGTGTATCACTACGATCGATATCCAACAAACCATTTTATTGGGTGTATGACCATAGAAGGTTTTATTCATGTAAACAGAACAACAATTATTCTCTAATTTAAATGAATAACCGTATTGCAACAAACATGATCAAATCATATTCATGCTCAACGCAAACACCAAATAACACTTATTTAGTTTCAACACTAATCCCGAAAGTATAGGGAGTGTGCGATGATGATCATATCAATCTTGGAACTACTTCCAACACACATCGTCACCTTGCCTTTTACTAGTCTCTGTTTATTCTGCAACTCCCGTTTCGAGTTACTACTCTTAGCAACTGAACCAGTATCAAATACCGAGGGGTTGCTATAAACACTAGTAAAGTACATATCAATAACATGTATATCCAATATACCTTTGTTCTCTTTGGCATCCTTATTATCCACCAAATAGTTGGGGTAGTTCCGCTTCCAGTGACCAATCCCTTTGCAGTAGAAGCACTTAGTCTCAGGCTTAGGTACAGACTTGGGCTTCTTCACTTGAGTAGCAACTTGCTTGCCGTTCTTTTTGAAGTTCCCCTTCTATCCCTTTGCCCTTTTTCTTGAAACTGGTGGTCTCGTCAATCATCAACACTTGATTTTTTTTCTTGATTTCTACCTTCGTCGATTTCAGCATCACGAAGAGCTCGGGAATTACTTTCGTCATCCCTTGCATACTATAGTTCATCACGAAGTTCTACTAACTTGGTGATGGTGACTAGAGAATTCTGTCAATCACTATTTTATCTGGAAGATTAACTCCCACTTGATTCAAGCGATTGTAGTACCCAGACAATCTGAGCACATGCTCACTGCTTGAGCTATTCTCCTCCATCTTTTAGCTATAGAACTTGTTGGAGACTTCATATCTCTCAACTCGGGTATTTGCTTGAAATATTAACTTCAACTCCTGGAACATCTCATATGGTCCATGACGTTCAAAACGTCTTTGAAGTCCCGATTCTAAGCCGTTAAGCATGGTGCACTAAACTATCAAGTAGTCATCATATTGAGCTAGCCAAACTTTCATAACGTCTGCATCTGCTCCTGCAATAGGTCTGTCACCTAGCGGTGCATCAAGGATATAATTCTTCTGTGCAGCAATGAGGATAATCCTCAGATCACGGATCCAATCCGCATCTTTGCTACTAACATCTTTCAACATAATTTTTCTCTAGGAACATATCAAGAATAAACACAGGGAAGCAACAACGCGAGCTATTGATCTACAACATAATTTGCAAAATACTATCAGGACTAAGTTCATGATAAATTTAAGTTCAATTAATCATATTACTTAAGAACTCCCACTTAGATAGACATCCCTCTAATCCTCTAAGTGATCACGTGATCCATATCAACTAAACCATGTCCGATCATCACGTGAGATGGAGTAGTTTCAACGGTGAACATCACTATGTTGATCATATCTACTAGATGATTCACGCTCGACCTTTCGGTCTCCGTGTTCCGAGGCCATATCTGCATATGCTAGGCTCGTCAAGTTTAACCTGAGTATTCCGCGTGTGCAACTGTTTTGCACACGTTGTATTTGAACGTAGAGCTTATCACACCCGATCATCACGTGGTGTCTCAGCACGAAGAACTTTCGCAACGGTGCATACTCAGGGAGAACACTTTTATCTTGAAATTTTAGTGAGAGATCATCTTATAATGCTACCGTCAATCAAAGCAAGATAAGATGCATAAAAGATAAACATCACATGCAATCAATATAAGTGATATGATATGGCCATCATCATCTTGTGCTTGTGATCTCCATCTCCGAAGCACCGTCATGATCACCATCGTCACCGGCGCGACACCTTGATCTCCATCATAGCATCGTTGTCGTCTCGCCAACTACTGCTTTTACGACTATCGCTACCGCTTAGTGATAAAGTAAAACAATTACATGGCGATTGCATTGCATACAATAAAGCGACAACCATATGGCTCCTGCCAGTTGCCGATAACTTGGTTACAAAACATGATCATCTCATACAATAAAATATAGCATCATGTCTTGACCATATCACATCACAACATGCCCTGCAAAAACAAGTTAGATGTCCTCTACTTTTTTGTTGCATGTTTTACGTGGCTGCTACGGGCTTAGCAAGAACCGTTCTTACCTACGCATCAAAACCACAATGATAGTTTGTCAAGTTGGTGCTGTTTTAACCTTCGCAAGGACCGGGCGTAGCCACACTCGGTTCAACTAAAGTGAGAGAGACAGACACCCGCCAGTCACCTTTAAGCAACGAGTGCTCGCAACGGTGAAACCAGTCTCGCGTAAGCGTACGCGTAATGTCGGTCCGGGCCGCTTCATCTCACAATACCGCTGAACCAAAATATGACATGCTGGTAAGCAGTATGACTTATATCGCCCACAACTCACTTGTGTTCTACTTGTGCATATAACATCAACGCATAAAACCAGGATCGGATGCCACTGTTGGGGAACGTAGTAATTTCAAAAAAATTACTACGCACACGCAAGATCATGGTGATGCATAGCAACGAGAGGGGAGAGTGTTGTCCACGTACCCTCGTAGACCGAAAGCGGAAGCGTTAACACAACGCGGTTGATCTAGTCGTACGTCTTCACGATCCGACCGATCAAGTACCGAACGCACAGCACCTCCGAGTTCAGCACACGTTCAGCTCGATGACGCCCCTCGAACTCCGATCCAGCCGAGTGTTGAGGGAGAGTTTCGTCAGCACGACGGCATGGTGACGATGATGATGTTCTACCAACGCAGGGCTTCGCCTAAGCTCCGCTACGATATTATCGAGGTGTAATATGGTGGAGGGGGGCACCGCACACGGCTAAAATATCGTATATCAATTGTGTGTAGAGAGGTGCCCCCCTGCCCCCGTATATAAAGGAGCAAGGGGGAGGCCGCCGGCCTAGGAGGTAGAGGCGCGCCAGGAGGAGTCCTACTCCTACCGGGAGTAGGACTCCCCCCCTTTCCATGTTGGACTAGGAGTGGAAGGGGGAAGAGGTGGAGGGGAGGAAGGAAGGGGGGGCGCCGCCCCCCTCTCCTTGTCCTATTCATACTGGGGGGAAGGGGGGCGCAGCCCTGCCCTAGCCTCCTCTCCTATCTTCCACCTAGGCTCACTAAGGCCCATTAAGTTACCGGGGGGGGGGTCCGGTAACCTCCCGGTACTCCGGCAAAATCCCGATTTTACCCGGAACACTTCCGATGTCCAAATATAGGCTTCCAATATATCAATCTTTATGTCTCGACCATTTCGAGACTCCTCATCATGTCCGTGATCACATCCGGGACTCCGAACAACCTTCGGTACATCAAAACATATAAACTCATAATATAACTATCATCGTAACTTTAAGCATGCGGACCCTACGGGTTCGAGAACTATGTAGACATGACCGAGACACCTCTCCGGTCGATAACCAATAGCGGAACCTGGATGCTCATATTGGTTCCCACATATTCTATGAAGATCTTTATCGGTCAGACCGCATAACAACATACGTTGTTCCCTTTGTCATCGGTATGTTACTTGCCCGAGATTCGATAGTCGGTATCTCGATACCTAGTTCAATCTCGTTACCGGCAAGTCTCTTTACTCGTTCTGTAATACATCATCCCGCAACTAACTCATTAGTTACAATGCTTGCAAGGCTCATAGTGATGTGCATTACCGAGTGGGCCCATAGATACCTCTCCGACAATCGGAGTGACAAATCCTAATCTCGAAATACGCCAACCCAACATGTACCTTTGGAGACACCTGTAGAGCTCCTTTATAATCACCCAGTTACGTTGTGACGTTTGGTAGCACACAAAGTGTTCCTCCGGTAAACGGGAGTTGCATAATCTCATAGTCATAGGAACATGTATAAGTCATGAAGAAAGCAATAGCAACATACTAAACGATCGAGTGCTAAGCTAACGGAATGGGTCAAGTCAATCACGTCATTCTCCTAATGAAGTGATCCCGTTAATCAAATGACAACTCATGTCTATGGCTAGGAAACATAACCATCTTTGATTAACGAGCTAGTCAAGTAGAGGCATACTAGTGACACTTTGTTTGTCTATGTATTCACACATGTATTATGTTTCCGGTTAATAAAATTCTAGCATGAATAATAAACATTTATCATGATATAAGGAAATAAATAATACTTTATTATTGCCTCTAGGGCATATTTCCTTCAGCACTGTGTATGTTCAAGTGGCTGCCGTGTTTCGCACTCCTCCATCGTAAGTGTGGAAACGCTTGCTGTAATCATTTTTTTCTTCAGAAAAACAATGGAAATGCTCTACCGTGCGGATCCTCCTCCAGCCATGCACTAAATTACTCACTTTCACCGACGTGTGGGACAGCCAGCATCGGGGTCCACCAGCCATGCACTAAATTACTCCGTAGTAGACTGACGGTAGACTACCCCGATCGAAGCGACGCAGTAATGCCCAATGAGCCGTCAAATCACAAAACCCCCTCCTTTCCAGCAGTAAGTTGGACGGACGAAGCAACCATCATTTCACTCTTCTCTCTCAGCTTCCTCTCTACCCAACCCTCGCTTCTCCCTCATCTTGTTCCTCATTTCTTCAAGAAAACCCCGACCTGCTTCTGCCATTGTTCTTCTCTCCCAAAGAAGGAAAGGTGAGCGCATCATTGGTGTTGATTCTGGCCAAGGCCCGGTCTTGCAACCCCAAGACTGATCCTATAACTCCCTCTCTTTTCTTCTTTTGGGTTTGTGATTATGGTTTCTTTTCTTCTATTTCTATTCGACAGTTTCTTGATGGACGCTGGAGCACCGGCCGAAGTGATGTCTATGGCTCTGGCCAAAACCGTCGAGGCTCATGGTACGAAGAAGCGCAAGCACCCCACCGAGACTACCGTAGACAAGCTCAAAGCCATCGCCCTATCCAAGCCCCCCTCTCCGGGATCCCTCATTAAGCAAGTCCAGGTAATATCTCTTCTTGACGATCTTTTTCTCGATCTTGATCGTGTTTTTTCATCTAACACGCAGTACTAGTACTAGTAGTACAACTTTTTGGGTGATCTTGCATGTGATTTTTGTGTGCCAAAAGACGGTTCTAAATTCCTCTTTTGACCAAAACATGCGAGAGGTTGACACTGATTTCTTATAGATTACTTTCAACTACTCCCTCTGTCCCAAATTTCTTGTCTTAGGTTTGTCTAGATACGGATGTATCTAATACTAAAATGTGACTTGATACATCCGTATCTAGACAAATCTAAGACAAGAATTTTGGGATGGAGGGAGTACTTTATGAACATCAATGCTAGCTTTGAAAAGGGCATATTTGCCTCAGTAACTTGTGTTATGGATATTGCAAGTAATCCCTCTGCTCTCATGCCTTTGAAGACATGTTCTAGTGTCTTTGTTCACTCATTTCTGTGCGTATATGTAGTCATATATGGAGTATAATATCGAAAATCATCTTATATTTCTGAACGGAGGTAGTAATAAAATATGGTTTCTGTCTGAATTAGAACCAGGTCCGCGATGGAGATGAAGTTCTCAAAGTCATGCCGTGTGAACTGGAAGACCTGAGGATGAGTTCTACTGCTAAACTACCCAGCTGATGTGTCCTTGTCGCCACATGTCCTGAACTAGTGTTTTCCTATAGCATTGTTTTCAGGCGTGTTCTCGAGTCTGTACTTGACCACAACAATTTCCTGATTGTGCCTTCGATTATGAAGGGTGTGGTTCTTGTAAAGCTTCCCAACAAATCTGATGCGGCATGTCTTCATGATCATGTTTATGAGTGGAAAGACCACTCTGTTAGGTTCTCCAAGCTTGACAAGATGGTGATGGTGCATGTAGACATCTCTCACGAAGTCCATGGCCTAGTCAGTTATGCGGGGTTCATCCTGTAGGTCGGTGGCAAGAATAGTCTGCGGAGTTTAATTAGTGCAACTTTGCTTGTCTGTAGTAAGTACTATTGTTCAGTACTTGATTTGTGTTTGCGAACCCTGTATTGTTTATTAGTACTGCGTCTTGTGGTGTGTGGTCAGTCTTGAGAACGGTCTATGTTAATGTTTGTCCACTCAATTCAGTCTGTATATTTTGAAGTATCCAGATCATCTTTTTTGTGAGGACGGTTTATCAATTATGGTTACACTCCAATATCTGTATGCATTGCAGGGTTTATCGCACCCACCAGGATTTCCAGTCCCATGGTTGTTCGGTCCATACGATTTGTCACGACCTTTGGACTGTCCTGCTTGTGGGAGTAGGCTGGGCCCCTGCATGCCACCTGTAGTTGGACGATCAATCTTCTGTTTAGTACTTGAACATAGTGATTTCCTGGTACGGATTCACTCGTGTCACATCAAGTAAATCTTATTGATTACTGTCTAAATCTTATTGAATTAGTGTCATGTTTTCTTTCTTTTCTTGCAATTTTACGATGCAGGTTTTGCCATGTGACATTCATCACAGAATAAACCATTTGGTTTGCTCTACGATGGCTATTTTTGCAGGTTTCACTTCTTATGTCGTGTCAGTAATGAAGGCACTGTCCATCACTTATATTACTGGAAAAAATTGGATCAGTCTGTTGCCTGAGTAAAAGCTGAATCCCTATGATGAACTGCAGTTTGGTCTAACAAAAACGCCACAATTAGTCCTTCTCGCGTTTAAAAGAAATGAAGAAAAAAACAGGATCATGGTCACGAAGCCTAGTCAAGTTACAAACTGATCATACCAGACCAGACACGATCGCCGCTGTCTCGCACATCGGTACCACCTTTAGCAACGGATCGAGCACCGGCAGTTGCTCTAGCACTGACAGCGGCAGCAGCTCAGTCTAATCCAGCTGAGGATTGGGCACCGACTGCGTCAGCGGATCAGGCTGATCTACCAGAGGATCGAGCATCGACACCGGCACCTGCTCCGACACCGGCACCAGCTCTACAAGGAGCACCATCTCCGGCAGAAGTGGCGGCTTCGGCACCTGCACCAACACTTGCACTTGCATCTGCTCTGGCCCGTGCAGCGGCAACCGAACGAGCAGTTGCGCCGGCAACAGACTGGGCTGCAGTTCGCACTTCATATACCAAAGTCCTTACAAAAACCGACATGTCCACCTTCTTGGTAAGCATTGGCCGCCCAAGTGTTTCGTTCTTTTTTATTTCCATGTTGTTTCACATGATTCACTATGTTGATCTAACTGTTTGGGTATGTCTTCTTGTTTGCAAACAGAGAATTCCTAGAGCAACGAGGGAGTCGTTCAACAATCCGGGCGACAGCGGCCAAGTTTCTCTTACCATGCGCAACCTTGGTGTGAATGAACCTGCTCAATATACCGTAAGTACAAATGATGGTCGCATGATGATTGATGCTAAAGGATGGTCAAGGTTCAAATCTAAATCATATCTTGCGGTAGGGGATGATGTCAAAATCGAACTTTCTCGGTAAGGAGAGCTGGTCCAAATCAACTTTGAAATTCTTCAGTACTGCCGAACTGATCTATCCGCCGAGAGATTTTGATGTAATACTCTGGCATGGTGACACAAGTGTCCTGTGTGTATAAGTAGTACGACAGTATCATTGACAAAATTGCAACTCTGATTGCTGGTTAGGAACTATCGTTTGATTTCATTCCAACAGTTGATGTGCTTTATTCAATTTTGTGTATTCGCCTTGCGACAGCATCTAAAACCAGCGCCGTACCGACCGCTTGCAATATGAAAAGCGCTGAGGTAGAAAACATGGGACCCCAAACATGCAGGCCCACCGGCCTATGGCCCAAAGTCCAGAACCATGAGCCTGTCTGAGTATTTCTCAGCTGAACCCCCATAATGCCCGTGCGTTGCACATAACATCAAGATGCATTTTTATGAGTATTTTATCTTGTGAGAGAAAAGGATGAACGAGGGAAGGCCTTATTTGCAAATGCGGAGAGGTATGTGGGTACCTTTTTGCAAAATTGCCATAGTTTCTTTCCTATCCGTCAGAATAAATCGGACGGCCTATATTGCAGGATGACATGCACACCATCATCACCAACTCGTCTATACCGTGTTAAAAAAACTCTGTTTTTTATAATTATATATGTTATATATATTCCCCTTGATTTTTCTTATTTATAAAGTTGTGATATAAAAGATCTTTATATTTCTTTACAGAGAGAATATCTCTCTGTCAAAAATATATTTATGTGTAATAACGAGTTACTCGTGTCTTTCTACTTCCTTGCGCTGATATGTGGGCATCCGGCAACGGGGTCCACATGCCATATGTACCAAATTAGAGTGCACAACTGCACGGTAGACACACCCGGGTCGTAGCGCCGCATTAATGCCCATGAGGCGTCAAATCACAAAAACCCCCACCTTTCCAGCTTTAGCAGTAAGTTGGACGGACGAAGCGGCAATATTTCAATCGGCCTGAATCCCTTGTCCCTTGTCAGCTTGTTCAGAGAAAACCCCGCTCGGCGATTGCATAGGGTTTTCTCATGGAGAACCTGGTACGAATTCTTCATCCATCCCCGATAAATCCAAGTCCCTTGGTCGTGGGTACTCCTAGGATGGCAGCCGCCGCCGTTGATGCATTTTTCTTCCTACTGAATCTAGTGTGTTTCATTTGCAGTGCCCAAAGTGCGAGGACCCTACAGGTTTCTGCGCCCTCGGCGAGACGCCACACTTGTTCCTTCTCATCCTAACATAGGATTTTAAAATGCACACAGTATGTTCCTAGAATCCTATTTTCTATCCGGGAGGGTGGGGTTTTTTGAACATGATGTCGACTAATTTGGAAATTTGGATTGCTATATTTGGATAAAAGGTACTAGTACCATGGTCAACACTGACGTGAAGGAGGAAAGTATTTCTAGATTTGGATATAGGGAATACATTGTGTTCTCATATTATTTTTCTTGCAGTGCATTCCTTGCTCTGCCAGAACACATGTACTCAAGATGCTCGGCCTTGCCATAATTGAATACACCAGTTTAATGGTAACAGTGAAGACAAGCCATGGATATAAGTTTCGAGTTGGGTTCATGAACCAAGAAGATCGCTGCTTTTTTTATGGCCGAACTTGGATAAACTTTCTCAAGTGTTACGGACTGAAAGTTGGTGCACGAATGTTGATGGAAATAGCAGAACCAGGTCTCATCTTCACTGCGATCTTCCACCCCGACGTCATTCCAATTGTTCATCCATGTTTGTTTTGTATCTGGTTCTTTCTTGTTGCCTCGATTACTTCTTAATCCACCTATTCTGTCTAACTGATCACAATTTAACTTTAGAAGTAGCAACGAATCTCTCACAGAGATGCTACTTCTAACTAATATTTTCTTATAATTGGTGGCACGTGTAGGTTTTTTCGGAGTTAAGCAGGCTGCTCATTTGTTATTCTGTAACAACTCAGCTGTTACTGATGGCACTGAAGTTGACTGGGACGACATCCACAAGTTCCTACACTTTATTGATCGTCTTGAGGTCCTTGTGGGGCGTTTCAATGGTGGAAGGCCACGTGGGATATGTGTGCCACTGCAGCACTCGTTGAACAGGTCCAACTGTGTCGAGAAACTTATGGTACGAGCTATTTTCTGCTATATATGTTGTTCATAAACTATTGCTTATACACAATTTTATAGCTGTGATCTTCCTGAAACAGAAATTGCCCAGTTCTATTGTTCCTATACAGATGCCTGACCATGGTCGGGTCAGACTTGCGCTTGGTCACAACATGATGTTTATGTCGACCTACTCCATTCCCCTTGGAGGTTAAAAGATACTTATTCATGGGTGGTCTCAAATAATAAAGGCCCGTCCATCTTGGACAATAGGACAGAAGATTATGTTCCTGCTTTTCCATGGATCTAAAGCGAATATCCTATTTATTGACCACATTGCGAGATGAAGATGCTTTCAGAAGGTTGTGGATGCGCGGGGTGGCGCCTGGGCCTTGTCCTAGGACTTGGCGGCCTCACCCTTGGTTAACTGTAGGCAAAGTAGCACTGTTCGAGGCATGCTTTGTACGGTTGAACCTGTATAAGTACTCAGACTGCTTTCAGCTATGGTTGTTAAGTGCCCCTGCTGGTTTCAGTTAAGGTTGTTAAGTACTCCTGCTGCTTTTACAGTCTGTCGTGTTTCTTCAGTTCTATCTTCCTCCAGCCGCCAAAACCAAACTAGCGCCGGCGGGACCGCCTACTTCCGCCTCTCACGGCTGGCTGCGCCTCAGCGCACGCATCGCCGCCCCACCGTCTCCTAAATCGTTAACGCCGACGTCCGAGGCCTCGCCGTCGTCCTTCGCGCGCTTTGGTGCGCTCGCCGTGGCGCCGCCCTCTCGCGTTGTCAACATGGTCAACAAACAACAGGAATCGGCAGAAGTACGTGGAGAGGATGACATTAGGGCCCACCATGTCATCGTATGGAAAAATAAAATGCTTCCTCCTAGTGTTTTCCTGACATTTGGGACCCACGACATTGTGAGCGTATATAGTCAATGGACAAGAGAACAACACAAGATCGGCTGACACCTGGGACGTAGCAGCTCGAGCAGTATTTTTTTTGTTATTGTTGAGACGGAGCAGGGTTTGAACTGGGCTTGGCCCGTCTAGCCCAGGTTTATATTTTATGTTCACCATGTGACCAGCCCAGCTATTTTTTCTTTGTGAAAATGAGCCCAGTTTATTTTTTTCTGAAGAATACCCAATCCAGGCCTACTTATTTTTCTACGCCCTGATGGGCTGCAACTCTTTCAAGACGCCTACAAATCTTGAAAGTAATATGAAATGGGTTGTAAATATAAAAACAGATGACAAATTGGCAATTACTTTATAATTTCTGAATTTTTTCACATTTTCAGATTCCTATTTCACTGGGCATTAACCTAATTTAAATATATCTTCAAAGTACTTTAAATCTGGCTCGACATTTCGGTATTAAAAATAGTTTCGAACCCACAGAAATATGCGAAATTGGCCCTGGCCAACCAAAAAAACGGACTGCAATAAATTGCATAAGAAGTCGCAATGACCTATATATAAATTATTAAAAAAAGAGGGAATGGTCTGACTTATGGGCCTATTAAGTTGACGCGTATGCAAGATTTTTTTAGTTATTATATACGTCAACAAACGATTCTAGCAGACGTAACCGTTGGATGTCAATCCAACAGCCGTCGTGTTTGTTCAATCTCTGATCTTCTTGCTACAGCCGCCAAATCCAACGCCGGCGGGACCGCCTGCTCCCGCCTCCCATGCAGGCCTCACCGCCCCCTACTACTCCCACCGCTGGCCAGGGCATCCCTCTACTCACCCACACCCCCTATTATTCTGCGGCGACGGCAGCCTCACACCGCAGCTGAACCAGTGAACCCTCCTCTCCGCGTGGGCATCCACTGCCGCGTCTTCTCCGGCTCCGCGTCGTCCCCTTCCTAGGCCTCGCCATCGTCCACCGCCCTGGTGCTCTCGGCCCGGCGTGGTCAACGTGGTCAAGGAACGACTTCCATCGGCAGAGTACTGTCGTGGAGAGGCTAACAGCTGGGTCCACGACAGCCGCAAGGAAGTGCCTCATTACACGGAAAATAATTATTCCTCCACCTGACAGCAGGGACCCACCAGACGGGCAACTGTATTTCGCGAGAAAAACGTTTCCCCCTGACTGCTATGACCTACCAGCTACATCTTCGCACGCAAGGAAGTGCGGTCGGGCAAAAAAAAAACGATTCGCCCCCCTGACTGCTGGGACCCACCAGCTACATCTTCGCACGCAAGGAAGTGCCTGACAGTCGGGACCGAGCTGGTCGAAGCGTACGTAGCGTTGTCATTTTGGTTGCGAACGTGTACGTACATACTGGTCGATGTAGAGGCGCGCACGTGTCATAGTAGAGGCGCACACTTAGCGTGTACACGTACGTACATCGGCCAGTGTGCAAGAAAGAAAATACGGCCACGTACGTACATACGGGCAGGGTCTCGAACGCCTACTCACGCATACGTATGACCAGGGCTCGTGTACATGGCTGGGTCGGAACGAAGAAACAACGTCGTCGTCGTGTTCATGGGGAGCCAACCGGCTGGGTCGGAACAGAATGCATCGTCGTGTTCATCGGGAGGGCTTGGACGGAACAGCCAATGGAAACGAGGCCTGGCGTACCGTAGAACAGAGGAAACGGCCTTGTGTTCGACCGGCCACATTCGAAACGGGATCCTGTTCATCGGGAGGGGTCTGGCGTACCACAAAACGGAGGAAACAGACCTCCTACGGTCGAAACGGGGGTCCTGTTGATCGGGAGGGGTGTGGCGTACCGCAAAACGGAGGAAACGGACTTGTGTTGGAGCGCTACGGTCAAAACGAGGGTCTTGTTCATCGGGAGGGGTGTGGCGTACCGCAAAACGAGACTCCATGGGATACTGTTCATCTCCACCGTCGACCCCCTCCAGCCTCCACGGGCTAGTGTTCATCCACCGTCGACCTCCTCCAGCCTCCACCTGCGACTGTTCATCCACGGGCTCCTGTTCATCCAGCCTCCACCGCGCGCTACTCCACCGGCTACTGTTGAACCAGCCCTCTCCATGGGCTCCTGTTCAACCACCCCTCCACGGGCTACTGTTCATCCAGCCCTCCACCGCCTACGGTTCGTCCTGCCCTCCACGGGGTGGTCCTGTTCATCCTGCCCTCCACGGGGTCCCGTTCATCCAGCCCCAACTGACTCGAACGATCGGGGTCTTGTTCATCCACCCCCACCGAGAACTATTCATCCAAACCCCCGAGCAACGCTCACTGTTCATCTAGAGGCAACGCCACGGGGTCATGTTCATCCACCCCCACCGGGAACTGTTCATCCAAACCCCCCCAGCAACGCTCACTGTTCATCCAGAGGCAGCATCGATCGGCTTCAGTTAGCAGCAGTAGCGAAGGAATCGCTCGATGGGGTTTAGTTAACAGCCATCGATCGATCGCTCGGGTTCAGTAACGCGTAGCCTGCAGTGCAATCGCTCGGGTTCAGTTAGAGCCCAACGCCTCGCTCGGCTTCAGTTAGAGCCCAACGCCTCACACACACGCATGTACATATGAGAGAAACGCTATAACGCCCACGATGCGGCTATATCTCCCACGTGTCGAGGCACGACTTAGAGGCATAACCGCATAGTGGTTTTGTCGCAAGAAGGGTCATCTTCACACAATCCCATGTAATGAACAAGAATGGGATAAAGAGTTGGCTTACAATCGCCACTTCACACAATACATAAATATAATCCATACATCATCCAAAATACACACATAGACCGACTACGGTCAAGATCCAAATGAAAATAAGACAACCCCAAATGCTAGATCCCCGATCGACCCAACTGGGCTCCACTACTGATCATCAGGAAAAGACACATAGTAACGACCACGTTCCTCATCGAACTCCCACTTGAGATCGATCCCATCATCTGCATTGGCATCTTCGGCACCTGCAACTGTTTTGGTAGAATCTGTGAGTCACAAGGACTCAGCAATCTCACACCCGCGAGATCAAAACTATTTAAGCTTGTAGGAAAGGATGGTGTAATGAGGTGGAGCTGCAGCAGCAATAAGCATATATGGTGGCTAACATACGCAAAAGAGAGCAAGAAGAGAAGCAACGGAACGGTCGTCATCTAGCAATGACCAAGAAGTGATCCTGAACTCCTACTTACGTCATTCATAACTCAAACCGTGTTCACTTCCCGGACTCCGCCTAGAAGAGACCATCACGGCTACACACACAGTTGATGTATTTTAATTGGGTCAAGTGACAAGTTCTCTACAACCGGACATTAACTAATCCCATCTGCCTCATAACCGCGGGCACGGCTTCCGAAAGATATTACCCTGCAGGGGTGTCCCAACTTAGCCCATCATAAGCTCTCACGGTCAACGAAGGATAAACCTTCTCCCGGAAAAACCCGATCAGTCTCGGAATCCTGGTTTACAAGACATTTCGACAATGGTAAAACAAGACTAGCAAAGCCGCCCGAATTTGCCGACAAATCCCGATAGGAGCTGCACATATCTCATTCTCAGGGCACAACGGATGAGCCAGACGTCGGGTTGGCATAGACCCTGGTTGCCCAGGGGGCGCCGGACATCGCTCGGTTTGGGCCAGCACTCGAAGGAGCACTGGTCCGGGGGTTTAAATAAAGATGACCCTCGGGCTCGCGAAAACCCGGGGGGAAAGGCTTAGGTAGCAAATGGTAAAACCGCAGTTGGGCCTTGCTGGAGGAGTTTTATTCAAGGCGAACTGTCAAGGGGGTCCCATAAATCACCCAACCGCGTAAGGAACGCAAACTCAAGGAACATAATACCGGTATGACAGAAACTAGAGCGGCAAGAGTGGAACAAAACACCAGGCATAAGGCCGAGCCTTCCACCCTTTACCAAATATATAGATGCATTAATATAATAAGAGATATTGTGATATCCCAACATATCCATGTTTCAACATGGAACCAACTTCAACTTCACCTGCAACTAGCAACACTATAAGAAGGGCTGAGCAAAAGCGGTAACTTAGCCAAGCAACGGTTTTCTAGGAAAGGATGGTTAGAGGCTGACAAGGTAATATGGGAGGCATGATATTGCAAGTGATAGGTAGCGCAGCATGGCAAAAGAATGAACAATCTTGCCTGCAAGGTTCTCAGAGTTGTCGAAAGCTTGATCCTCGTAAGCGTACTCAACAGTATCCTCGTTCATGAACTCGTCTCCTGGCTCTAGCCAAGACAAGATCACGAGCAAAGGAACCACAATCAATCACGGGAAATGCACAAACAACATGATGCAAAACATGAATGATATGCAAGATATGATATGCGATGCATATGCGTGCTCCGGAAGAAAAATGATGAACAAGGCAGTAACTTGGCAAAACAAGCATGCCACTGGAAAGATGAGATGATTTCAGTTGAAATCGATATAAAGATCACCGGAAACGGATGCACGGTTTGCAAATGGCAAGCAAAACAAGAATGACACGAATCTGCGATTAACAACATGATAGCACTTAAAATGCAACAAGTAACAATGCCACAGCACCCCAACATAGCAACAAAGCATATGGCAGTAATCTACAGGAGATTCTTGACAAAAGATGAACACTGAGCTACGGCTAGATCACAACATAACAAGCTCAAACAAGCATGGCAAAAGTGTAAAAGATAACTGGACATGGCAGAAAACAGCATCAGGTAGCAATGTTTAGAGCACGAAATCAACATTCTACAGGAACTTAACATGGCAAAACAAGGCATAGCAGTATTCTACTAGATGCATATGACAAAAGTCCCTTACTGACCATAAGCCAAAAAGGACCAGAAGATATGAAGGCATCTTGGTGAGCTTGAGCACTCACCACAAAGCAATTCATGACAAAACAAGCATACCTACAGCAAGATGGCATGTTTATGAAGCTAACCATGGCAAGAACAAAAGCATACCATGTATGGATCAACTACAACAAGCTTGGCAAAATTGAATAACACGTAAACAATCTGCCAGAAATATTTCATAGCAAAAGTAGAGCAAGATTGAGTCATGCTATGGTACTCCATAATTGCAAACAAGGGCAGGAATGGATCAATTACAACAATATCTACAAAACATCCTTACTGAACATCTCCAAGATATGCATGGATCTCTCTGTAGCATCAAGTTTACATGGCAACAAAATAACAGCAGACAAAGACTTAGAGAAATACTTGTGCTAGTCACCACAGAGATCACAAAAATACATGGGATACACCACTGGAAAGATGGCATGGCATACAACAAAACACATGTAGAGCTCATGCCCATAAGATGCACAGATTAAATGGTACAAAAATAACAAATCTCCAAGTTCTGATAAGAACCAGCAGATAACAGCAACTAGCACTCTTGCACCAGAGATTTGGGCATCAAGATGGCCTCTAATGAACATGGTGCAATTGAACAAAATGTAGAGCATCACGAGAAGAACATTTCGATATATTACACGCGCGAAACGGAGATATATGCAGAGAGTTATGGCATGATGAACAGATGCACTTATTGTAAGAATCACAGGACTTGGCAAAATTTGAGGAGGGGTCTCGGGAAAAAGTCAACCTCGGGCTCTCCAGATCCGATCAGGGCTTCGACGATGGAGCTCGCCGGAGAGAGTGGAGGAGAGGGCGACGGCGGCGATGGCAGCGGGGGAGAAGGGCGCGGCGCTGGAGGGAGCTGGGCACGGCGGTGGACGGCGGCGGCGTGGCACCGACGACGTGGGGCGGCGAGGCGGCGGCGCGGCGAGGTGGCGAGGTGA
>NC_057808.1:307849917-307863758 GCF_018294505.1 Triticum aestivum | reverse complement strand
CCCGGCGGGCTCGCGATGGGCCTCGCAGGCCGGCGCGGTGGAGAGGGCGGCGACGACAGGTGGCGGGCTCCGGTTGGACGCGGGCGGCGGCGCGATTCCGTCCGGCCGGAGCGGACGCGTCCGGTGGCGGCGGGGATTTTTCTAGGGTTTTGGACTGCGAACGTATACGGGAGGGGATGCACTTATATAGCCAGAGGGAGCTAGGAGAGTCCAAATGAGGTGCGGTTTTCGCCCACACGATCGTGATCGAACGACCTACAGCATGGAAGAGAGTTTGGTGGGTTTTGGGCTGTTTAGAGAGGGGGTTTTGCTGCAACACACAAAAGGCATCTGCGGTTACCCGGTTAACCGTTGGAGTACCAAACGACCTCCAAATGGAATGAAACTTGACCGGTGGTCTACCGGTGGTATACCAAGGCCACTTGACAAGCCTCGGTCCATTTCGAGAACGTTCGACACCTGCTCACGAAAGAGAAACAAGAGGGGTGCACCGGAGGAGATGGGAGCGCCGGATTGCAAAACGGACAACGGGGAAAATGCTCGGATGCATGAGACGAACACGTATGCAAATGCAATGCACATGATGACATGATATGATATGCATGACATGAACAAAATGCAAAACGAAAGACAAAACCCGACCACGGAGGGAATATCATAACACATAGCCAAAAATGGCAAGAGTTGGAGTTACAAATATGGAAAGTTACATCCGGGGTGTTACAAACGCGCATCGCTCGGCCCCCGACCACCCACCGTAACCGGGGACTCCCCGATATTTTCCGCGCCCTTGCTTCTACCATGGTTTTTTCCGTCATGGACGGCCCAAAGAATGTCATGCAGCTGCGTCTCCGGCCCGCCCAGGACGAAAAGTCCATTTTCTGTCATGATTTTTTGTCATTGAAGTAGGACCCCACCACATCTATGATGATACCGGGTTTTGTCACAATTATCGTCATAGAAGTGTCATAAGTATGACCGAAAATATTTTCGTTCGGCCCAAAATGTCACGGATGTGTCTTTTTTGTAGTGATAAGAAAAATCATCAACCAATGTAGTAGTAAATGATGAGTGCCCTAAGATTTTTTTTCGAAAGTACACAATAATGGGCTCGTTTTCCTCAAGAAAATTGTGTTTACGAATGTATTAATTGGAATGCATGCGTGAGGAACAAATGACCAAAACTTTTACATGCATTGGTGAGTTATCTCTTAACTCTTGCATGCAAAGTTTTAATGAAGCTTGAAATATGAACATGTTAATGGGAGGGAGTAAACGCCTCATGCATGCATGCATGCAACATGCAACACTCACACGTACACATGGACGCACGCAACACTCACGCACCCATGCAGCACATAGCACACGACGCAACACACACGCTCACGCTCAAGTGCTCAACCTACTCCCTACGTCCTTGAAAGACTGTACATTTAGAGATTTACACATTGACCAGGGCATAATTAACGCCCAAAAGTAGCTGACTTATGTGTGCATGCGACCGTTGAGAGAAGAAGATCAAATGAAGGTTGTTGCATGCTGTAATTAAGGATAGACATGTAGCCTACAGCTAGAGCACAAGTTGGTGCATTAGTCAATCAATATCGATTTGGATTAAAGGCTAAATGCATTGGAAGTGTAGATGTACACTCTTTATTTTTTAGCCGATGTACACTCGTTGTTGGAAGACCGAGGGAGTACACGTGCATGCACTCACATACACAACCAGGGTGGTTCACGCGCAAGGGTTGGACTCCTATTGCGCCTGCGTAAAGTTTTGTTTAACTGATTTCTTTGCTCTGCCAACTGACAGGTGGGACCCAGAAACCAGGTGAAAATTTAACCAGTCAACAAAGTGCCACGTCGACTATGTGGCCGGTTAGTAGGGTGCAATACAGTGCTCTATGATGAGCTAGTGATTGTTTAATCACCGCAAAACTATATAGTGACCGTAAAGAGCGTATTGTTACATACGTTGACCGCCAGTGTATTTTTCTCGTTTCGAATTAAATCATACTAACCGAAGAGGACGCACTATGGACTAGTACTAGTACTGCTTTGATGTGTCCCGTCAACTTGCCGAACGAGGAGAAGCTTGCTTACTATGCCTCTCCCTCGCCCACGCGCGCGGTGGCTCGCATGACGAGGAGAGGGTTTTGACTATAGCGCCCTCTCCCTCTCCCTCGCCCTCGCGGTGGACGTGCAGTAGTTCATTCGGTGTCAGATTGCCAGAAGCATATTGTACTGTAGTATCATCATTGTTGGACCTTCCGAAGAGGTGAAGAGCCAAGTGCAAGGTTCACACGAGTATGAACTGTTGAACCTCCCGAAGAGGCAAAGAGCCAAGCACAAGGTTTTATAGGAGTTGTCGTCCTAGTAGGAGTATACTACAACTATAACGAACGATGCTACTGTATGATGCCGCCACACACGTCACCTATATCCAAAGCTGTGCCACCTTTTTTCTCAAAGAGCGTGTTGGAGCCCGTGCAACAACCACACAAGTTGCACGTACACATAACACATTTACTAGTAATAAATTCTAAAGGACAAATTCCAGTGTGCCACACAAGTTCATCTCCACTTCATGTGATAAATTTGTGCACGACTAGTCTACATATATTCACAGCGCTACCGTTCACAATTTACCATACTCCACTTACACGTTATAGATGGGCTACATGTCCTCGTCCAGATTCCAGTCCCAGGTGTTCTTCATGGATTGCACGATCCATAGCGGTGGGCAACGGAAATCATTGTCGCAGCTTTCTAGTCCGGTTCCACACGATGGAGACTCATCCAAGCTGAAGCGACAGAAATCAAGGATAGCATGTCCCAGCATGTCGTTCATCCGGCGGTGCGCACTGAAGACACAACTATGCTTCATGAACGGCAGGCCTTCGGTGTCGTGCACGGAAGGTGGCATCCGCTTCACAATGGGGTAGCTGTCCCCAATGAAAAGCGAGTACTCTCCAAGAGTGTTCCTCGGCACCCACGTAGCATCACGGGGGTCGAACTCAGCACCGTTCATCTGGTACACGCGGCATCTCAGATCTGGACACATGGTGACATACATAGTCAAGGTCCATGCATAATAATGTTGTGCTCAAATATGGCTGTCAGTAGTACTGTGCAGCAAATAGTACTACTCCAGTATAGAGGAAGTAAAATAACCGTCTTATTATATATAGCCACTCTTGGCTACATGGATGAGATAGTAAGACATGGAAAAACAAAAATGGTGGGAGCTAGTGGGTTCAAGTCTTCAAGGGCCTAGCTAGCTATATGCGTCCTCCAAGGTAAAAAAAGTACTCCTACTAGTACTAGTAAGTAGTACAACAATGAAAGAGAGGGCAAGAGGGTTAAAAAATATAATACTAAATGGAATACCTGGGTAGATGGTGACGGTCCGATAGTGGTAGATTGTGTGACCATGTTGCACATCGGTGGTACCATGGGTAACGACTGCTAAGATAGTTGATCCCAATATGCCAAAGTCAGCTACAAGGTTCCAGGTTAGACCGAATCGCGGATGCAAATGCACATCCAGGATCAGCGATCTTATTTTGACCGGGGGATGACTGGTCCCTGCAAAATAATGGAGTACCGTTAGGGATGCAAATGGTGGTTTGTGCATTCCGTTTGTAATCTCCCGTACCGTAGGATGGCAACCAGATGAAAGAAGTCCTCTGGCTTGTCACCGCGAAGATGCGGCCTAGATGGCGCAAGGTGTCTTCGAACGTGTAGGGGTACAAATCTTCTACGGCCAACATGGGCCAGCCTCTGCCGTTACTGCCTCTTGATTGATGGCAATCCTTATGTCGAACACCGCGATGAGATAGTAATCGTCGTAGCTGCATCACTTTGTCGGCGGGTCCGCAATTGCTATCTTCTTCAATCTCATGTAGGCATCATCATACATATTCAAGCCTAGCCAGTCCGGAAGGCCGATCCCAATGGTGGAGAAGGGGTCTACGGGAACGGCCGCACTGCTGTGGATGTTGTGGAAAATGATGGTGGTATCCGGCCGGAGGTATGCAAGCCAATCTTCGTTGGCACTGACCCAGAATATAAGACGGTGGGCAGCGGAGAAATTCCGAGATGGAAATGAAATTACTAAGTAGAGAGTGGTGCACAAGGGGAGAAAGTGTGCTTGTTTGCAGTGGGGGTGGTGTGTGAGGTGAGTTTGCGAGAACCACATAACTAGGGAGATAGATGTTTGGGGGCGACGTTTTGTGTGTATGGGAAAGATACACTCTACATAGTGCGTGTGCTTGGGAAAGAGAGATGCCGGGAGACCTAGAGAGTGGGGGAAGAGATGTGTGCATACCCGAGAGACAAAGTGATCGAGACCTATATTGGGGTCCACACTTTAGAAGAGAGGGGGGGTGTTAATGTGCTCGTGTGTTCGTGTCTGGGGGAGAGAACGACTTGTGTGTGGGTGGGGAGTGGGGCGACCAGGGGGGGGGGGGTTGGCTTCAGATAAAGAGTGAGGTGTCTATATTTG
The DNA here is from genome assembly GCF_018294505.1 of Triticum aestivum. Classification (NCBI taxonomy): domain Eukaryota; kingdom Viridiplantae; phylum Streptophyta; class Magnoliopsida; order Poales; family Poaceae; genus Triticum; species Triticum aestivum. The sequence goes on along the minus strand of NC_057808.1, from coordinate 307,859,251 downwards.
TGGGACTTTAGCGTAATTGAGATATATATGGTCAATAGTGTGTGCAATCATGGATTGGAATTTTGGAATTCGACTCCATCATTAGCTTTTGTAATTCATTTAAACCGAGGTACATTTTTTAAGCCGAGATTTTGTGATTTCAAATTCATATATCAAACCTAGAGATGTACACATACAGGCATGTTCAAACTTTATAATAATCCACTTTATTCATACACATACACATTTTTGCTTTTGTCATCATATTTAGGATAAACACATTTGGAATTTCATTTGAATTGGACCGCATGATGGTATTTGCTTGTACTAGCTCCATGATCCATATTTGAATTGAATGGACAATCTAAGTTTCGAGTTGGAGACATTGATTTTCAAAACTTGCACTTTTTTGCATGCAAAACAAATAAATTCTCGGCCATGATATCATAGTCGGCCGTACAAGAGCAGAACACTTATAATTTCAGGCGCCAAAAGCTTTCAAACTTCCCGCTCACATCGAAATATCTCGCGCCCGAAAGTTTAGCCCTGCGATATTCCTGTTTTACCCCTGCCACATGAACGGAAAAGGGCTGCTTTGGTAACTCCATTGTTTTCCCCTCTTTGCCCCCAACATTCTTCCCCAGAGCCCCTCCCCTTTCCCTCCCCGACGCCCCAACCACGGGAAGCCGCCGAATCTAGTCCTCCCCTGCAGCGTTGGACCTCACACCCCGCCAGATCTACCTTCCGGACCTTGGAACCCCCAACTGCCAACTCACCACTTCACCGGAGCCGCTTCAGCGACTGGCTTGTCCACTGGTCCAGATCTCCTTGACCGCCATCATGGTCCACAGCACCGGATCTGCTTAACCGGCGCCCTCGTCCACCATAGTGTAGGCCCTTCACTAACTCCCTCGTCGGCCCCATCGCTGGCCCTTCATACAAGCGCTCATCCACCGCAACAGATCTGCCTCACCGAAAGCATTGTACACCGCGCCCGCCGAAGCCTTCGTCCACTGCACCGGACCTGCTCCATGGACGCCATATTCAACTCCACCGGCCCTGCTTTACTGATGCCGCGGCCTCATCAGGTTATTTTGATTTGTACTCCTTCGGTTTTTCTGTTCTTTATCATGCAACTGTTCACATACCACAGATGAGTTTTCCTCTATGTCGATAGGCGTTGCAACTGAAGCACCGGAGCCGCTTCAGCAACGGCGACAGCCAGCCCAAACGCAACCGCAACACGAGCACCATCGACGATCCTTAGCTATCAAGTATGACAACGATACCCATACGCCGCCGAGAATCAGGTACTATTATCCAACGGCTGGCGCCTACGTTCACTTTCTTAGCATAAGCACCACACCTTTGAATTTCTTCAAGGCATCATTCAATTTTTCATGAGACACGTTATTCTGCTTGCACCTGTAGGGCCATACTTCTGGCAGTGAACATGTTACATATAGTTACATTGCTTTAGTTTTGTCCTAAGTATTACTATACTTCCTAGATGTCACTGCCTACTATTTTTCTTCTTGCATGCTATATTTATGATAATGGTGTTTTTCTGATGCCTCCTATTGGTTCCATCAGACTGCTTCATGTTCTCTATGCTTAATTACACATCAGCAAACTAGCATGTGGTTCCACTGCTTTTTGTTCGTTTACCCTACATTTTCTGATGCTGGCTATGACATCACTGCTCCGAGCTTCTGTTCATTACTTTTTTGTGTGTTCTTGATCTTCCCAAGTTGCATGGCTAATTTGATGCTTCTATTAATTATGGAGCTGCCAACCCCATCAAGCAAAATATTTGTTCTTTTGGGGCTGGCACCTCGAACAAGCATAAAAATAGAGTGAAGCACATATATTGTCGTGTAAGCACACACCCTTCTTTCATTTGTTTAGATGAACTATTGATGATCAATTTGAACCAGTGCATGCGATTAAAATTAATTTTACCTAAATAGAGGGCGCAGAATAAACTACAACAACTAGATTTGCAACCACGGGATGCTGATGATATCTTCAAAGAATATTGCAACAACAGCGAGGCTTCACAGCAACATATGGTAAGCCAGTGTATTTTAGTACATGTGAAATGTAATGCGTGTGGGCTGCTTTCTTGGCTTGTCCCCTCAACCTGTAATCCTACAGAATTACAAATAGTTCAGTTGTCTGCTTTGCTGTATTGCTTGATTCGAATGCTTGTTTGTTACTTGTTAGGCTATACCTGAGTTAGCCAATATGTCAGCAGTGCATGTTGTACTATCGTAAAGAAATTCATGCCTAGTTCATTTGAGTCCTTAACTTTTCCTATGAACTTCATCACAAGAATGTCTTTGTAGTTTAGATGAGGCTACACTGTTAAGTGCTTTCTCAGATTATTTCAACTGCTTAGATCCCTTGGCAACTTAAATATAGCGGTGATACACTGCCTTTCAACTAGGGATGTTAACTGGGTCCCGTTTAATCCCGATTAAAGTCCACTAGTGGTATGATAGTTCAAAAGCGTTTTTGTTTTTTGAGGAAAATGAACTAGGGAGCTAGCAAAAACTAACTAGATGGGACTGGCGGATGCCATTTATTTGCCACTTACATCCCTAGTTTCATCTTACCATTTTAATTTCTTTTTGGCTGATGCTGCTTTGAACCATTTAAATATAGCTTGCCATGCTCGGCAATAATTCGTATGCCATTTTCCATGTAAGCTTACTGCCTGGATCATGCGATAATTATGTCTTACATATATCCAGCGGAAACCTTTCAGGATGCCGTTCACACTAGGACACAATGTACAACCCCAGAATCTATTTGTGGAAGCAGTGCTCCATCCATGTTAACAGATGGTAGCAGTTCAGAGGCAACACCGCCGGAGAGCAGTCTAAGCACAAATATTATAGTTCTTGAGGCTCTACTAGAGGAAGAAAGAGATGGTGTGGCTTCCATGAATGAGGTAATCTTGATCTTGAGGCTGGAAATTATGCAATTAGCTGCATGCATTAGGCAAGCAACCCAAGAATTGGAGGAAGTAAGAATGTTGCATTTGAAGACAGAGGAGGTCCTGCTATTTCTGCTATCTGAAGCCCAAGGTAATCCCAGTTCTTCTTTAGATACCAGTTGAAATTGTCATTAGATTATTGTACTTGCATGTTGGGTCATGTCTCTGAATGGATTATGTTGTAAGACCCCCTATGTTGTCCATGTGTTGTAATGATCCAAATTTTTTAGGCGAGGTAATCCTCGGTACTTGTATGATTGACATAAGGTGAACTGTTTTTTGTGTGAGCATATTGTATTAAATGAAATAACTGTTTGACTCAAAGTGTATCCTACCTACTGAATTCGAAGATCACGTCATTTCTAAATCATAATCATATAAAAAGGTGGAATAAATCTTTGTCGTGGTTTTGAAGAAATAAATAACAAAACGTAGAATTACCTGTGGATATTCGTAATAGAATACAAATTGGATTTGAATTTAGTTGCCAGGGCCGAGCGCAAACATGAATGCCAATTCTCCCAAGTTTTGAACAAAGCGGCTAAACACCCACTATCATTTGTGGGCTGCCCGAAGCAAGTGTTTGCGAGATGGAAATTACTATCTACCCCTGACACTTGACATCCTTATCGACCGGATTTACACTGTTGTCGATAGGGGTAGACTAGTAACTTCAATAAGACGTGACACGACCGCCTCTGAGCCCATTCAGACACGGTGGGCGCCAAACGTGGGTGGCAAAACACATTTGATTCAATCTCAGCCGAAAGACATGTGTCTCTCCCTCCATTTCCCCATTCATACACGGTGGGTGGCAAAACAAACTCTCCTCGTCCGAAATCGATGTAGGCAAATATTTTAAATAGGGGCGGATGTGTAACTTCCCTCAGACGTGACACAACAGCCCTACCTGTCAGCCCTGTTCATACACCATGGGCGCCAACCGTGGGTGGCAAAATACCCTCTCCTCGCCCGAAATCGCTACCGGCAAATATTTGGGAGATGCGAGATTACCGTCCTATCCCCAACCGACGTGATGTCCGAAATTTTAAACGGTGGATAAGTTCGTAACTTTCCCACATTTCAGACAAGCGCGTCGCAAAGTTTGAGACCCCCCCTCCATTTCCCCATTCATACACCGTTGGCGCCACAACAACCTCCCCACTGCGGCTAGCCTCCTCCGCCCGCCACCGCATCCTCCACCTTGCCAGAGTTGCTACCCCTACCCCGTCGTCCACTTCAAGAGAAGGACGTCTCTCATCCACGGCGCCGGACCAGGATCCTTTCATCACGTCCTCTCGCTTCATCGGCGCTGTCGTCCACCTTGCCGTTGCCGCACCTATGACCGCCTTGTCCACGGCAACAGGATTTATCCCCCGACCTGGCCGTCTGCCGTCTAAAGTCTTCTTCCCCGCCGCCGACAGCCATCGCACCCGCAGCACCCTCAACGTATTAGCAGGGGCCTACACGGCGTCGCGAGAGAGGTGGTACTCTTCCATATGTGCTTAATTTATTGATCTCACCCGGAAAATAGATCGTAAATTGTTTACTGTAATTTTCTCGTCCTTACCAAATTGTAGTGGCTAGTTGAAAGCAAACATTGGTTGTCAAGTAGCTTTGTCCGGTTTGCACCTTCAGATCCGCCATGGCACAGTTACTATACTCGTAAAGCTTATGGTTTCCCCCCGTTATATTCACTACCATCATCGTAGGTGCTTCATGTCGTGCTAGCACTGCTCCTCAAGACATCAACCCATCAAGCGAAACAACATGCCACTCATAATTCCAAAGCTTAGGTGTTGAAATACGAATCTGATATGATGCTCATATTACTAAAACAGAGAACGTTTAATTGGTCACCTAATGTTCCTATATTCGTTTCGGAAAGCATGTGCGCCACCCACTGATCCAGCTAGTTCCACTTTCCTGATTTTACTCTTCATGCTTAGGGTTTTCCCCTTTTATCTACTTTACTATGATCTGCGTAGGTGCCTTCTGTCGTACTAGCATTACTCCACCCTTCAAGCTAAACAACACAACACTCAAAATTCCAAAGCTTAGTTGTTCAAATATGATTGTGATATGATATTGATATTAGTTAACAGACACATTTAATTGGTTAGCTAAAGGTCCCACTTGAGTTTCCAAATGCATGTCGCGACATATAGAGAGACAGCAGAATTGCATTTCTTTGTCACTTGTTGACTGTACTTTCTTGTCCATACCAAATCTTAGTTGTTATTTCAAAGCAAACATGGGTTGCTAACTACCCTTTGCACGGTTTGCAGCTTCAGATCTGCCATCCTACTGCCACGGTCAACACTATACTCATCATGCTTACGGTTTCCCCATTTTATGATGACCACGATCAGCCTACGTGGTTCGTGTCGTAATAGCACTGCTCCACCCATCGAGCTAAACAAGCTTAGTTGTACAAATTTAAATCTGATATTATGCTGATATTAGTAAAACTAAGAGATGATTAATTGTTGAGCTAAATGTTCCTACTTTAGTTTCGAAATGCATGTGAGCCACATTTGGAGAGACCGGAAGGAATAGTATTTCTCTGGCGCTCTGGTTCATCATGGGTGGGCAACCGACATTGTATAGAAAGACTTGTAATATCTTCAATCTGCTTTCTCTTCTGCTCTTCTTTAAGATGATCCTCTTGTCTTCTTTAATAAGTATGTTCCTTGTGGGGAAGAGTAGCAGAGACATTTGCGGTCGATTGGTCAGGTCGAGTTGTTCTCCCTTAGTATATTTTGAATCTGTCAGGTCAGTTCGACTTGTTCTTCTTTACTATATGTTGAAGCTGTCATCTGCAAAGTATCATCACTTCTGGAGTTCTCATATTTTGAGTAGTAGGCCACATTATATTAATGCACACACCAAATTACAGCATGCATGGCATCTCTCAGAAGAATTGTAGAGATAGCACAAAGGGCTTTACATGGAGGCAATATTGGATTAGAATCACTTCTGCATTACAAAGATAATCTCACTTGTTTTTATGTTTTCATGCATGTCAGGTATTGAACATTATCAAAATGAAAATGAGAATCGGCGCACGAGAGGAATATTGCGGAACAATCCACTGGCTAACAAACTTGGCATGGTGGAGGATGGCCTATCTTATTCATCAAGGTGCTTGCTCTAACTTGGCAAGGTTGTATTGGTCACACATATTTTGCATCTGACCTCTTGCATTACTTATACTTTGTTACACCATCTGCTTAGTTTAAGCATCATATATGAGTATATGCCATACCTATCCATTTTCTATACCTTTCCATGTGTCGTCATACTATGTTTTTCCTGTCAAATGTTGTTCTTTCGTAATAGATGTCCAAAAGGAAGAGGGTGAGTGCAGGTCCTCAAGGAGTACAAATTAGGTATTTGGAAAAGGTAGTGATACATGTTAAATCAGATAGATCAGCAGCCATAGAAAACACAGGCCCAACTGTACCACACTTTACCCCTACTCCACTGGCCAAACCCCTATTAGAACTGTTGAGAGCCCAGCGTCGGGTACTGTCTATGATATCAATTCAAATTTTGAACTCCTAAATTTCTGCATGTGCCTTACCTTCTCTCTTGTATGAAACTAATTTCAGATGAATCTCCTTGCTCAAAGGATCATAGGATCTCACAACAATACTGGGCTCTGCATTGCTCTTGTCAGTACCTCTTGCCCTTTGTCAGCATACTTACACTCATTGTTGTTTGATTATGTAGCATCACTGTAAATGTTCACTTCTTTATCCTCCCTTTGCTTGAAATTATAAGATCTATATTTACTCTTAGATAAATGTAGAATTAACACAATGGTTATGAAGTTTTGGATTGCTCATGTAAGTACCTGTCGACATGTACTCCCTCTGTATCGAATTAATTGTTGGTCAATTGGATGTATTTAAACTTAATAGTGCTAGATACATTCATTTGAGCGACAAGTAATAACGGATGGTGGTGGTATTACTGTACTTGCATGGTGAGATAGTTGATTGTCTGGCATTACTCTGCATCTTATCTGCCCTACCCTCCACTTTATCCAAATTATCAAATCTACATTTACTCTTACCAAAATGTTGAATAAAGCCAATGCCACTACACACGTTGATGTCTGCATTCCTCTTGTCAGTACCTTTTGCCTTGTAATGCTGTACTTAATTAATAGCTATTTGATTATGTATCATCAGTCTGCACCTGAGCTTCATTATCCTCTGTTTCTTCCTGTATTATTTGACCTATATTTACTCTTTGGAAAATGTAGAATAATGGCAACGCTTATAAAGAAGTTTCTTTGGGGAATTTATTGAATTACCCTTCCATTAACATGGAGAAGGGCTTTGTCCAGCCCGTGTTAACATGTAATGTAAGTTCATCCTTCTCCAGCCTTCAAACTTTGTTCTAGTATAGATTTGGATAGGCATCATTTCCTCCACTGTTGTTTACTTTGCAGTTTACATCTGATTGGATGTTTGCAACAACTACCAATTTTAAATTGTAGTTGTAAAAACATGTTCCTTATGCAGAACAGATCCATTTATTTGCTTATATAATTGTGAAACCTGTTATGTGTCTCCTTGTTTCTCTTTCAGAGTCGTATTCCTTATGCCAGGCAGAACTTTACGAAAGATAGTGAGGCAAACCATCTTGAGGAGAGCGAGATGACCCCAAGGTCCTGTCTTGATGAAGACAGTAAGTTGAAGCTACTCACCAGCAGCTGTGTGTCGGAGTAATTGGCCACGGGTATCCCGAAGACGGCAAGACAATATTTCAAGACATCGGGGCTAGCAAAGCCCCTCAGTCCGACTGCCCGGCTGCTCCTGCCGGCTCCCCGTCCGACTGCTCTGCCTGGCCGGCTGCCGGCTGTCGACTGCACCAACTAGCCGGTTGCCGGCTTCAGCCCGACTCGACACCGACAAGACACCGACGAGACGGTCATACCCGAGCAGTATTCACGTGTCACCCCAGCCATCATGTATAGTGTCACTTGTCCCCTGGCACTATTTATGAAGTGACCCAGGGGACAAGCATGACATGCACCATGCCTTGCTCCCATACCACCACATAGCTTAGATAGTAAGCTAGCTCCACACTATATATAGCCATCCATCCATCCAAGAGGAGGGACATACTCTCACACTCACGCATGAGCACCCACATGCTACGGCCATGAGCATGGCCGGCCACTAGCATGCCACATATGAGGCATATACGAGGCCAGACGCCAGATGCCTATGGCACTGACCTCAGATACAGCTCCAGGAGCAACTCTGTACCAGATATACTACAGATACACAGACATGCAGGAGTAGGGGTGTTATCTCTCCGGAGAGCCCCGAACCTGGGTAAACTAGCGCGTGCTACTCGCATACCCGCTCCCGGTCCTATCAGCAGCAGTCTTACCCTCACACAAAGCCCTTGTGGCATCTGTCGCCTCACACCCCCCCGTGAGAATACCACGACAGTTGGCGCCCACCGTGGGTCGGTACTATGCTACCGCGCTGCTGCTGGTTTCGCAGTCCGGGCGGGACCATTTTCGTCTTCACCGTCGGGGCGTCGCGCCGTCTCTCCGATAGCGGTCGGGGGCTCGACATCGACATGCCCCCGGAATGGCCGCGAGGGGCGGCACGTCCTCGCCGTCGGCCTCGCCTTCTTCGTCACCACCACCACAAAGCCGGCCGTCCGTCCCCGTGCGCGCCGCGCGCGGGGCCTCGCTTTGGTCAGCCGTGTCCATCCACGCGCTGCTCGCGCGTGCTCCCCTCCGTGTTGCGCCTTGCTACGGCCGAAACACGCGTTCGCTCCTCCATACACCATAAGTTAGCTAGATGCAAGCCATACAATCCATCAATCCAACCATCAGCCTCTCCAATGCTTGGCCGCGTCCACGTTGGACACAAGTCAGACCATGGCTATATGGTGCTCGTACACTTCCCAGATAGTGGATATGCACTAAGCTTGCATCCGCTGTTCTCCGCTGGCACATACGTGCGTCTGCCCACGGTCTCCTCTGCGGCTCCGCTCAGCCGTGCGAGCTTTGCGTCCGCTCGCTGCCGTCGCGCATCGGCGCAAGCCTTCGAGCGACCGCTGCTCGGGTGCAGCAGCTGCCTCCGCCTGCCGCTGCCGCCGTTTCCTCCGCCGCCGCTGCCGCTACTCCCGTTGCACCCACTGCAAGTATTCAAGCCCATACACTAGTCATACAGTGGTTGGAGGCTGTCCGTACAGTGCTCGTACAGTGGCTATACGTGAAAAGGACAGCGCACGCGCGACAGCCGACCGTCGCCTGCGCGTGCTGCTCACACGATGTTCCCGCCCCTGCGCGCCCACGCACGACCCCGTGTCCGCGCG
>NC_057808.1:307846025-307849081 GCF_018294505.1 Triticum aestivum | reverse complement strand
GACGCTAGCCGGCCGCGCCGCCTGCACACTGCCCCAGCCACGTCGCGCCGGCTGCGGCCCCGTCCCGGCCTCCCGCGCCGAGTGCCTGGTCGTTGTGCTTCGGCCGGATGCTTCCCCCACCTGGCCAGCTCCCGCGCCCCTCTGGTCGGCTCCACCTCGCGCGCCCAGCCGTGTGCCGCCTGCTGTGCCCAGTCTCCGGCTCGCCGCACCCGGGCACGGCCGCGGCCGCCCGTGTCGGCTCCGTACGACTTGCCCCTGCCAGCTCCGCCTTGGCCAGGTGCCCGAGAAGAAACAGAGGGACGGCTTGTGCAAAAGGAAAGGGAGAGGCCGGCTGCCGGCTGTGAAAATAAAAGGAAAAGAAGAAGAGCTGGGCAGAGAAAAGTCAGGGGCCGGCCGAGAAAGAAATAGCTCCCGGCTGCTCCCATCAAGTCGGCTGGAAAGGAAGTGGCCGAGTGCCCACAGTCGGGTGCTAAAAAAAAGAGAGAGAGAAACACCGCATCCGTCACGAGAGAAAAGAGTCGGTCTGGCCGCAGAGAAAAAAAATCGTGTCCGGCTGCCCACTCTGCCGGCAGAAGAGAAAAGAAGAAGAAAAAGGGGTGCTGCCAAACGCCTCACCGCCTGGCCGGCTGTGCCAAGCCGGCTCAGCCACGCCCCGCTCGCTGCCTGGCCGGTCAGGCCCGACCGGCTGGACCCTCCTTGAGCGCCTGGAGGCTCGAGGGCGACACCCAGCGGGTGCGCCGACGCGCAACGCGAGCGTTGAGCCGCGCCGGCTGTCTTCCGCACCCTCCGACTGCCCAAAAAAAAAACACCCGTCCGGATGATTCGTCCGCCTGCTTCGCCACTCGGACGGTCAGTCGTGACCCACGCTGTCGGCAGTGCCAAGCCGGCTGGTCTGCCTCCTGCTCCGAAGACACACCCAGCGGGTGCGCTGACGCGCCCCCGCGAAGAAGAAGACAAAGTAGTTGCCGGGAGATCCGGCCCGAGTGCTCAGCAGTCGGCCCGAATCTCGGGGGCTACACCCAGCGGGTGCGCTGACGCGCCCCCGCGAAGAAGAAGACAAAGTAGTTGCCGGGAGATCCGGCCCGACTGCTCAGCACTCGGCCCAAATCTCGGGGGCTACACCCAGCGGGTGCGCTGACGTGCCCTCGCGAGGAAAGAAGACAAAGTAGTTGCCGGAAGATCCGGCCCGACTGCTCAGCAGGCGGCCCGAATCTCGGGGGCTACACCCAGCGGGTGCGCTGACGCGCCCCCGCGAGGAAGAAGACAAAGTAGTCGCCGGGAGATCCGGCCCGACTGCTCAGCAGTCGGCCCGAATCTCGGGGGCTACACCCAGCGGGTGCGCTGACGCGCCCCCGCGAGGAAAGAAGACAAAGTAGTTGCCAGAAGATCCGGCCCGACTGCTCAGCAGTCGGCCCGAATCTCGGGTGCTACACCCAGTGGGTGCGCTGGCGCGCCCCCACGGAAGATCGCAGACAAGAGAAGAGTTTCGGCCAGCTGCCAGCAGCCGGCAGAAGAAGAAAAAGGGCGCTGCAAGACGCCTCGCCGCCTGGCCGGTCGAGCCTGACCGGCCGGGAGCCCCCTTCGAGCACCCGGGGACTCGAAGGCAACACCCAGCGGGTGCGCCGGGGCGCTCCGCGAGCGCCGAGCCGCGCCGGCTGTCTTCGGCAAACTCCGCCTCGGCTACATGAAAACCAATGTGAGCTCCTCACCCACATATTTTTTCACCGCGAGAGCACGGATAACCACGAGCGATGCTCGGGGGCTATCTCCGCATTTCATTATAGTTACATCACTGTTCGCCTCGGCGCCAGCAAGAGTTGGCCCGGGGGCTGGCCGCTTGGCCTGAGACGTTTGTTCCCGCAAACGGCTTAGTAGCGTGCATGGTACCAAAGGCCCACTCTTAGTCACAGACCACAGAGCGGCTGTCCGGCTAGCAAGAGTGAACGCTGGAGGCCACCCATGCGAAAAACGTCCGGGAAGAAAAACGGTTCGGGCGACCCGGCCGTTTTCTTTATGAGTATCTGCTCGGCTAAATTCGCTCCCAGAGTCTGAGTATTGTACACTCCACTCCGTGGCCCACTCTCAGCCACAAACCGCAGAGCGGCTGTCCAGCAAGCGAGAGCAAGCCAAAGAGTGGAGGGAACATGAAAAAGATTGAAGGGGGCTCGGACGAAACCGAGTCGGCACCCTCCGCATAAAACTTGCAACGCTAAAAACAATCATTTGATATATCTACGTGGACTAACTTTGTCTTCTGCATGATCATTTCCATGAACACCCGCCAAAAAACCTCCGCCCAACTTTGCCAAGTTGCCCGGAGGCTTGGGGGCTACTGTCGGAGTAATTGGCCACGGGTATCCCGAAGACGGCAAGACAATATTTCAAGACATCGGGGCTAGCAAAGTCCCTCAGTCCGACTGCCCGGCTGCTCCTGCCGGCTCCCCATCCGAATGCTCTTCCTGGCCGGCTGCCGGCTGTCGACTGCACCAACTAGCCGACTGCCGGCTTCAGCCCGACTCGACACCGACAAGACACCGACGAGACGGTCGTACCCGAGCACTATTCACGTGTCACCCCAGCCATCATGTATAGTGTCACTTGTCCCCTGGCACTATTTATGAAGTGACCCAGGGGACAAGCATGACATGCACCATGCCTTGCTCCCATACCACCACATAACTTAGATAGTAAGCTAGCTCCACACTATATATAGCCATCCATCCATCCAAGAGGAGGGACATACTCTCACACTCACGCATGAGCACCGACATGCTACGGCCATGAGCATGGCCGGCCACTAGCATGCCACATACGAGGCATATACGAGGCCAGACGCCAGATGCCTATGGCACTGACCTCAGATACAGCTCCAGGAGCAACTCTGTACCAGATATACTACAGATACACAGACATGCAGGAGTAGGGGTGTTATCTCTCCGGAGAGCCCCAAACCTGGGTAAACTAGCGCGTGCTACTCGCATACCCACTCCCGGTCCTATCAGCAGCAGTCTTACCCTCACACAAAGCCCTTGTGGCATCTGTCGCCTCACACCCCC
>NC_057808.1:307840372-307845851 GCF_018294505.1 Triticum aestivum | reverse complement strand
ATACCACGACAGTGTGAGACAACGTCTATGCAGTCGCTGCCTCAATGAGTTCGACTTCTTCAGTCTCAACTTAAAGCGGAAAGGCTTGCTTCAGCTCAGCTTCGACTTGAAGTCAAAGATGCAATGAAGATGTCAGAGGACTGCCTTGCGCACTATGGTGCTATACAGCTAGGGATGGAGCATCTAACGTTGACACAACTGAGGTCTCATCAGCTTGTTCGGCTGCTTGCGGGGCCCGTCCTGGCCAGGCCTAGTGCCTTCTGAAGTGCTCTCAGTTTTGTATATTCTTTTGTTGGCGCGTTTATATGCACTGGTGGCGACCTTTGATGCCCAGTGTTTGTAATCCGCGGTCAAGTTGCGCTTTATTATCACCGGTAGCGAACTTTGATTCCCAGTGGATGTAATATGCCGTAATTTCTTTATTGTATTGTCTAGGTTTATTCTTTGGTCGGTATGCTGTAATTTAGGCTGCAAGGTTCAGTGGATCTCAGTGTTGTCGGTCTTCAGGCCGGCCCTTTACTCATATGGGCGAAAACGTGGGCCTATAATCATCTTGGGCTATTAGCAGGTCTAAACCTATAGTAGTTTCCCGCCTTTAACAGGCCAAGTAAAGTTCTGGCCAGCTGGGCCAGAGAATACCATGGGCTTTTAACTGGCTAAAACCCAGATTGGCCTAGCGTTGAGCCGAAAAATTCACGGGCCAATACAGGCCGAATCTGCCTAAGGCCCATGTTTGGCCCTAATAGGACGAGCAGTTAAAATGCCAAAATATATTTCGGGCCTGTTTGGCCCAATAAAATTATGGGCTTTAACCAGGCCGGTATCCACGCGGGCCATAGGCCCAAAAGTGTCACACGCCATTATCAGATGGGCTGTAAGCAGGACGGATTCAAAGCGGGCTGTAATTAGGCCAAACTGTTACATGGGCCATTAATAGGCCAATAGGCCAGTTGGGCTGAAATTTATCCATGAAGACTACGGGTCATTAAGAGGCCTAAAGTTACTTTGGACAAGAAATAGCCAAGTTTCTGCATGGGCCGTTAAATGGCCTAAAGTTAAACCGGACCGACAACGCCCCAGATGCACCACGGGCCGCTAACAGGCCGAAACTATTATCGGACCAAACTGATAAACGAGCACTTAACAGGCTGAAATACAAACCTGTCTTAGAATGGGCCAAAAAGAATAGTGGCCTGTTAACGGGCCTGATCTGATATGGGCTGTAATTTGGCCCAAAACATGGCAGGTTGTGAACGGGCCTGATCTGGTATGGGCCTTAATTTGACCCAAAACATGGCAGGCTGTTAACGGGCCAGCCCACGAGTGTCTAAAAAACATGGTGGGCCTTTAGATGGGCCGGCCTTTTACCTAAAATGGGCCACTGTTGGGCTGTGCCACGTCTCGACATATCAGAGGCATCTCCCATCCATTGTAGGAATGACATATGTCCCAACAATTAGCTGACACGTGCATTATCCGGCGAGTGAGAATTTTACACGTGGAAAATCGACATTGGTCGGGGCTGTTAGCAGGTTATCGGATCCAAAACCGGACCCGATAGCTTAACGGCGACCCGTTACGATGGATGCCACATGTCGGCCACCCTTGACGAAAGCACTTCCATGACACGGCATTTGTCGTCATGGAAGTGGACACTTCCGTGATGATAATTTTGGTAACGTCATGGAACACTTCTACGACAGCACAGGTATAACTATCTTGATTCTGTCATAAATCGTCATGGATGTACATGCATGATAGAAAATGTGACCGACGTGACAAACACGTATCATCACGGAAGTGTATTTTTTTGTAGTGTAGCTTTGTCCACCTCAATACCTGTTTCAGAAATTTTATGGCCCAAAACAATACCTTCGTTAACCATAAAGTGGCAGCTATCCCAATTCAAGACAAGATTTGTTTGCTCACATATCTGCAAAACTCGGTCAAGATTGCTTAAACAATCATCAAAAGACTTCCCATAAATAGAAAAGTCATCCATGAAAGCCTCAACAATCTTTTCACAAAAGTCGGAGAATATAGCAGTCATACATCTTTGAAAGGTAGCAGGTGCATTGCATAAACCAAAAGGCATATGTCTATAAGCATAAGTTCCAAAAGGACAAGTAAAAGTGGTCTTTTCTTGATCAGGTTGAGAAACAGGTATTTGTGAAAAACCAGAATATCCATCAAGGAAGCAAAAATGTGTGTGCCTAGATAATCTTTCTAGCATTTGATCAATAAAAGGGAGAGGGTAATGATCTTTTCTAGTTGCTTTGTTTAATTTTCTAGAATCAATTACCATTCTATAGCCTATAACAATTCATTGTGGAATAAGTTCATTTTTATCATTAGGAACAACAGTAATGCCTCCTTTCTTAGGGACACAATGAACATGACTTACCCATCTACTATCAGCTATAGGATAGATTATACCTGCTCCAAGAAGTTTTAATATTTCCGTTCTTACCACTTCTTTCATTTTGGGATTCCACCTTCATCGGTGATCAACAACGGGTTTAGCATCAGGCTCCATATTAATTTTGTGCTAACATAGAGTGGGACTGATGCCCTTAAGATCATCAATAGTATATCCAATAGCAGCTCGGTGCTTCCTTAGAAGTTTCAATAATCTTTCTGCTTCATGTTCTGAAAGGTTAACACTAATAATATCAGGATAAATCTTTTTCTCATCGAGATAAGCATATTTGAAAGTGTCAGGTAACTGTTTTATTTCAAACACAAGATCACCTTTAGGTGGAGGAGGACCTCCTAGAGTTTCAATAGGCAAATTGTGCTTAAGCAGAGGTTGTTGTTCAAACAAGATTCTATCTATTTCATTTCTTTCGTGCATATGCAAATCATTTTCATGGTGTAGCAGATATTGTTCAAAAGGATCAGTTGGAGGTACAACAATAGAAGAAAAACCAATAATTTCATCCTTACTAGGCAATTCTTTTTTATGAGGTTTTCTACTAAACTTGGAAAAATTGAACTCATGAGACTCATCACCAAAGCTAACACCGACAGTTTGTTTCTCACAATCTATTTTAGCATTAACGGTGTTCAAGAAAGGTCTACCAAAGATAATGGGAGAAAAGTCATCCTGTGGGGAGCCAAGAACAAGAAAATCAGTAGGGTATTTTATTTTCCCACACAAGACTTCAACATCTCTAACAATCCCAAGTGGTGTGATGGATTCTCTATTAGCAAGTTCAATAGTAACATCTATGTCTTCTATTTCAGCGGGTGCTATATCATTCATAATTTCTTGATATAAGGTAAAAGGAATAGCACTCACGCTAACACCTATGTCGCATAAACCATGGTAACATTGATCTCCTATTTTAACTGAGACAACGGGCATGCCAACAACGGGTCTATTTTTATCTTTCCCATCAGATTTGGCAATTCCAGCAGCTTCACCAACGAAGTAAATAACATGCCCACCAATATTATCGACCAAGATATCCTTAACCATAGCAACACTAGGTTCTACTTTGATTTTGTAGCGATCCGACCTCAGACGGTCAAATCTCTGTGCATAAGTGTCATCCCTGGATCGGTAATGCTGACACACATAGTACTTGAAGGATTTATAACAGAGTGCAATCACACACTTATTACATTGAATGTGTCAAAAGAGAACTTATTACAATAATATGGCTTAAGGCCATCTAAATAAGATAACTGCGGAAGCATCGAAAGGTAAATGAGTCCATCGACTCCAACGGCATAGATGAGTGCACGACAACGACCTAGCGCACCATACTCTTCGTCTGAAAAGTCTGCAACATAATACGTTGCAGCCCAAAATGGGTCAGCACATGGAATATGCTGGCAAAATAACATAGTAGAGCAACGAACAAGTAAAAGCTATCACTACATGCATATATGGCTGGTGGAGGCTCTACGGTTAACAAGTTTTTGCGAAAAGCCAATTTTTCCCTACAACAAAGGAATATATTTTGTTTAACTATCAAGGTAGTTGTTAAACATTGAGAGTGGTAACCCCATCTCAATCCCAATTAAACAGTATTAATATCCCAACAAATTAATTTACAGTGATGAGATCAACATGACCAGTCAAGAACCAGATACTCAAGATGTCCGTAACTGGGGACATGACTAACCATGATTAGTTTGTACACTCTGCAGAGGTTTGCGCACTTCTCCCCATAAGAATCGATCTCCTCCGTTGGATTTCTCGCACTACAGGGTGTTTGAGAAATGGATGACCGAGACACAGTCTTTCAGAAGCATTAACTGTTTCGACGGGTAAACTGTACCACCTACATCCCCTACATCTGCTAGTTTACCACTAAAAGAGGTCACACGACATACTCAACTATGCCAGAGCCCATAATGGCTTGTGGCTGCACACAGAAGTTTCTAGCATGAATAATCTTATGATCCCTTTGAGCCTGGGTGGCGAACCATAGGACGATCACAAGGATGCCCCGGGATCTCCTTGGACAACACTAGATTCCCCAGGTGCCCACCAACAATCCGCCCAGATGTGTATTAAAGTAGCCACCTTGAATAAACACTTAGTTTATAAATAATCTCACAGCGTCATGAATCACTCAACCAAACCACGTCTACGAGCATAGCATAGCAGTATAAGCATAACGTAGAAGTAACTCCCAGGGTTTGATAATAAAGACAACAGGTTCTACCTCATCAACTACTTCCCAGTACCCAAATGTTAAGAGAACCTACTCATGCAATGTTTGAGGGTTAAACTAATGCATAGAAAACTGGGTAATAAGGGGTATGATCAAAGTGTTACTTCCCTTGCTGACGATCTGCCAACCCTAGAGACTCGTAGTAGCACGCTTCGCACTTCGGAAATTATATCACAAACAAACAATAGCATACATAAGCACTCAAGCATAGATGCAAGGGTAAAACTCAAATAAAGATATCCAAACTGAAAGTTCAACTGAAGTGCTTCGATTTGCAAAAAGAATCAATCAAACCGGAGCTACGAAACTCAAACTACGGTCAAAAGAAGTTCGACATCAAATCTGCTTGAAACCAAATTTTAAATTATCAAAACCTTGTTCAAGTTGATTAACTGGAAAGAGGGGTTCAACTCGAAGGTTTTGGCGTTGGTTTCACTGGATTTGGACAAATGGTTAAAAAGTTGCGAGGGTTTGAAGATCAGGGGCTAATCTGCGATAAAAAATAATAATCGCGGATAGGCCCCTGGCCGAAAATAAAATAAACAGAAAAAGACTACGGCGCGAATGTCTGCTAACAGAGGCAAACGAGCAATTCGTTCGTTATAAGAACTAAACAATCAAACGTTCGTAGAATAAAACTAACCGAAGAAAACCGAGAAAAACCCGATCTAGAAAAAAACCGATCTAGGGTTTACCGAAAAAACCTCGGCGAGATCCGGTGGGGCGGGGCGGCGTAATCCGGCGAGGCGGGGCGGCGTGCGGCGGCGTGGGCAACGGCGGCGCGGGATGCG
>NC_057808.1:307831431-307840111 GCF_018294505.1 Triticum aestivum | reverse complement strand
GCTGGCGGCGGGCTGCGGCTTGGGACGAGGTGGGGAGGGGCGGCGGCGGCGCGGGTTATAACGGGGGGGGCTGCTTGGGGGAGGGGGCACGACCTTGGGAGGCGTGTCCCGCACGGACACGGCGGTGGCGGTGCTCGTGAGTCCGGTCCCGAGCCGGAGCGGGAGGCGGCGGCGCGCTGGGCTTCGGCCCGCTCGGCTGGGCCGTTGGCCCAGTCGGGCGACGCATTTTTTTAAATAACCGCCGAAGAAAATCCTAATAAAGAAATAAAAAAATTCTAAAAATGCCAAAACAATTTTCACCATCTAAATAAAATATTTAGAACAAGGTGATCATTTTTCTGGCCTAAAAATGCAATTTTTAAAAAAATGCATATTTTTCTAATTCAAATAAAATCTCGGATAAAATTCAAATAAAATATTTATTTGATTTTAATATTCTTCCTCCAATATATCTTTTATTTTGGAGAAGTCATTTTATCTCCTCTCTTTTATTTTTATGTAGGAAATATTTCGGAGAGAAAAATATTAAAACCAAAAAGATCCTCTTTTCAAATTTGAGAAAAATTCAAGTATGAAAATAATGAAATCCCCAACTCTCTCCGTGGGTCCTTGAGTTGCTTAGGATTTTCTAGGATCGCAAACGAAATGCAAATAAAACATGCTATGCATATGATGACCTATGTATAACATTCCAAATTGAAAATTTGGGATGTTACAGATTTGCTTAGGGGATTAGGTGCTTTGATATTACTTCTACGGAGCACAGTTGAAACCATAGCATGTTCTTTATCTTAACAGGAAAAGGTGGTTTCTCGATGTAAGCAGTAGGAACAACTGGATCAACATTGTAGATGATAGTATCTTCTTTAGCAACTACCGGTTCTTTAATTTGTTCTTTAATAGGGGGATGATATTTAAACCACTTCTCTTTAGGGAGGTCAACATGAGTAGCAAAAGATTCACAGAAAGAGGCTACTATCCCAGAATCAAGTCCATATTTAGTGCTAAACTTTTGAAAAGCATCGATATTCATAAAAGATTTAACACAATCAAACTTAAGCTTAATACCTGACTCTTTACCTTCTTCGAGTTCCCAATCTTTAGAGTTGCATTTAATTATTTCCAAGAGGTCCCACCTGAATTCAATAGTCTTCTTCATAAAAGAACCGGCACAAGAAGTATCAAGCATGGATTGATCATTACGAGAAAGCCTAGCATAGAAGTTCTGAATGATAATTTCTCTTGAGAGCTCATGATTGGGGCATGAATATAACATTGAATTAAGCCTCCCCCAAGCTAGAGCGATAATTTCTCCCTCATGAGGACAAAAATTATATATATATATAATTCCGATCACGATGAACAAGATGCATAGGATAATTTTTTTTGATGGAATTACAATTTCAACCGATTCCAATTCCAAGATCCAATATCATCGCATAGCCTATACCTTGTCAATTCCTTTCCCTTCAAATAAAGGGAAAACCTTCTTCTTAGCTTCATCTCCGGGTAAACCTGCAAGCATAAACAATCCACAAATTTCATCCACATATATCAAGTGCATATAAGGATGTTCGGTTCCATCTACAGCATAAGGATTAGCTAGCAGTTGTTCTATCATACCCGAAGGAATTTCATATTCAGTATTTTCAGTAGGTGTAGTGGGTTGAGGGGCAACCAATTGCGGTTTCGATCGAGGTGAAGATACCCCAAACAAACCCCTCAAAGGATTGTTCTCCATAGTAACAAGTGACAATAAATTTCAGCACGTAGCAAGATAATTTGTGACGAGTAACTGACGGTAATGGTAGCAAAAGTGCAGAAAGGTAGCCCAATCCTTTTGAGGCAAAGGACAGGCCAAAACTGTTTCCTATAATAAGCAAAGTGTTCTTGAGGGCACACGGGAATTTCATTTAGTCACTTTCACCATGTTGGCTTGATTTGTGTTCACTACCTTGATAATTTGATATGTGGGTGGACCGGTTCTTAGGTGATGTTCATACTTGAACAAACCTCCTGCTTATGATTAACCCCCTCACAAGCATCCGCAACTACGAGAAAAGTATTAAGATAAAATCTAACCATAGCATTAAACTTTGGGATCCAAATCAGCCCCTTACGGAATAGCGCATAAACTAGGGTTTAAGCTTCTGTCACTCTAGCAACCCATCATCTAATAACTACTCCACAGTGCAGTCCCTTAGGCCAAAATATGGTGAAGTGTCATGTAGTCGACGTTCACATGACACCACTAAGGGAATCACAACATTCATACCATCAAAATAGCGAACACATATCAAGTTCACATGATTACTTGCAAAAAGATTTCTCCCGTGACCTCAAGAACAAAAGTAACTACTCACAAATGATAATCATGCTCAAGATCAAAGGGGTATTAAATACTGTAATAGATCTGAACATATAATCACTACAAAAAAATACACTTCCGTGATGATACGTGTTTGTCACAGTAGGTCGCGTTTTTTGTCATGCATGTACATCCATGACAAATTTATGACAGAATCAAGATAGTCATACCTGTGCTGTCGTAGAAGTGTTCCATGACATTACCAAAATTATCATCACGGAAGTGTCCATTTCCATGACGATAAATCGCGCGTCACATAAGTGCTTTCGTCAAGGGTGACCGACACGTGGCATCCACCGTAACGGAACGCCGTTAAGCTATCGGGTCGGGTTTTGGATCCGATAAGCCGTTAACAGCCCCGACCAATGGGGATTTTCCATGTGTAAAATCATCATTGGCTAGAGGAAACATGTGTCGGCTCATCGTTGGGACAGATGTCATCCACTCACTGGACAGAAGGCGCCTATGATACGTCGACACGTGGCACAGCCCAACAGTGGCCCATTCCTATGAAAAGGCCAGCCCGTTTGACTTGGTCAAAAGCTGGCGGGCCGGCCCATGGAAAGCCTGTTAACGGCCTGTTCGCATATAGCCCATTTACAGCCCGCTAACCCAAGGCCCGTTACGCCATATCCGAATTAGGCCCAGTAGCGTCATCTGGGCCATCCAATATGATTCCAGCCCATTTTCACTTCTGGCCCATGTATAGCCCATGACATCTTTCGGCCCATATGAGGCCCTTTGTAACTCTTGGCCCAATAGCGGCCCGTGCTGAAACTGGCCCGTAATAAAAGTGTATTACTTTACACCCATTAACGGCCCGTGGTGAAACTGGCGCGTAATGAAGAGTGTATCACTTTATACCCATTAACGGCCCGTTATTCCGTTGGGCCGTTTCCAGCCCAAGTTAACTTTCGGCCTTCTGAGGGCCCATTTATTCTTGGGCTCATTTGCAGCATTCGGTTACTTACGGCCCGTTACTGTCATTTCCTGCTTGTGGGCCAAATTCAGCCCGTCGTTACAGTCAGCCCGTTTGTGGACTGTTAGTCTGTTGGGCCATTTTCATAGCATCACCAAATACGGCCTATTAACGATGGCCCATTATGGTCGGCCCATGAACGGACGATTCCAACTCTAGCCCGTTTACGGCCATAATGCGGTCTGTTTGGCCCATGTTTGGCCAATCGATCATACGGCCCGTATAAGGCCCATTGATGATACAGCCCGTAGAAGGCCCATTGTTTCTACGGCCCATAGAAGGCCCACTGTTTCTACGGCCAGTAGGAGGCCCAGTGTCACTACAGTAAATATTAGCCCATGGTTATTGTGGCCTAGTTTAAAAAAATAGGTTATTGCAGCCACTAGCTAACCACGGAAAAAGAACTGCAATGACTACAAGCAAACAAATAAACAAGACAACAAGGAAATAAATAAGAAAGCAACTAACGCTAGGCTATCACGGCTATTACACATATTACATCCACTGGGCATCAAAGTTCGCCACCAGTGCAAATATAGGGAACAAAGCAGCATATCATATACACTGGTTGTCAAAGTTGGCGACCAGCGCAAATAAACGGCGCATCAAAACAAATCCAGAACTGAAACCACTTCAGAAGATCTCAAGAAACAATATCCTGGGTACCCATAATGCTGGAAAGATGCTTAGCAAGCTTATTAACTTTCTCTTGTTTGGCGCTTAAATCCTCCAGCGCTTGCTGTTGCACCAGAAAATATGCATCTAAATTCTGCAGGGACTTCCTCAGTGCTTCAGCTTCCTGTCGCAGCACATCTGATCGATGTCTTTCAACTTGAAGTTGAGACTCAAGAAGATGAACTGATTCAGGCAGCGAGTTCAAAGAGCTTGTGCCAGCAGTAGTGGCCAGTAACTCGAACACTACATCAAGACAGGACTTTTGGGTTCCCTCGCTGTCGTCAAGATAGTTTTTATCAGCTTTCTTGGAGACCAACAGGGATGTCTCACTATCTTGAACCTTATCTGCATTACTTCCTTTACCATTGGATAACGCGGTACTGTTCTCCAAAATTTTGTCCGCATTCTAAAAGAGAAACAAGCAGACACATCACATGTTTACCATGTTGTATATGAAACTCATTTTGGTAAATGAGTTCAGTAGTAAAGTGGACAGGATAACAGCATGAAACAAACGTATATCTATGTACCATGGTCACTTTATGGTCTATATCATTCTAGTTTTTGTTGCCAAATCAAGATAGAGACACAGTTCAAATAATATTTGTTCAAGACAAAGCAGAATAGACAGAATATAAGTGTGGGTAACTATAGAGCAATAACAACACTTGTAATGTGACATGAGAACATAACTGTTTATTCAATTGAAACTAAAATCAACATAGAGCAGGTTACAAGAGCAAACCAGTTAAAGAAACAGGTTTAAAACATACCTGTTGCACGATTGGAGTTTCAATTCCATCCTTCAAATTTGAAAATAGTTGGTATGAGTAAATACAGTAATGCAAGAGCAAAGGAGTATGAACCAGAGCTACAGAACCTGACCTGAGAACAAATCTTCATCTCCTGTAAGCGTTGAGTTGGGATTCGGAGTGGTGGTCCTCGTGCTTTGGGCACTGCAGTTCCCTTACTAACTGCTCGTGTTTGGGTGCTCTGTGGTGGAGACGGTGCTGTGTCAACTGGAACTGGGTTACTATCTGCCGGGGTTGGGGTTAGAAGGGGTGTAGCTGGTTCTCTGTCCAACTGGGTAGGGGTACAATCTGTGAGAGTCTGGGTTATGTGTGGTGGATCTGGTCCTTGGGCAAGTACAACCGTGGTTCTATCTGCATCAACTGGTAGCACTATCTTTTCTGAAGACCGTGTTGTTACTCCCTTAGATACTGCCATCACGCTCTCCAATTCAAATGGCTGATAAACAAGAAAAGTAATTGAAAGTATAGACATTGTATGATAGACAGGTGCAATGGATAGTGGGGAATAAAAGAGGGCATGAAATAATTCATATTTATGTTGTCTAACCAAACAGGATAGCATGACACAATTTCACATATATGATGGCTAACTAAACAGGATAGCATGACACAATTTGACATTATGATGGCTAACTAAAAAAGATGGAAAGACATAGTTCAAAATATGAGACTATGTAAACAGGATAACATGACATAACTATATAATGTGTTTATTAAATAGGTTGGCATGCCATAATTCACATACATTCACGGATAGAATGCCATAATTCAAAATATGATGACTGTAAACACTAAACAGGATGAGATGATATAACTATATGATGTCTTTATTAAATGGGTTGCCATGCCATAATTCAGATAGATGATGTGTATGTACTATGTAAACATGATGGCATGATATAATTCAAATATATGATTTATATAGTAAGCAAGTAAGCAGATGGCAATCCATATATGATGTAAAAACTAAGCAATGCAAGACAACATGCATGACATGGGTAATATAACCCTGCCAAGTTTGAGCATAGACCTCAGGGGGGAAATAGGACTGGTCATCAGTCTCTGAATCCTCCTCTGAGGAGCTCTCTGTAACCAGCAAGATGTCTACTTCAGCAGGTAGCATTGTCTGCTCTGAATACCTTGTTTTCACTCCAGATACTTCCATCACCGCTTCAAATGGCTGATGCACAGGAAGAGTAGTTGAATATACAAACGTTGTCGACAAATGGAACACGTAATACAAAAAAATGATAGCATGATATAATTCACATACATGATGATTGGCTAAATAGCATGGCATTGCATAATTCACATATATAATGCCTTTGCAACAAGACAACATTGTATAATTCACATATAATGTCTTGCAACGAGATGGCAATGCATAATTCACATATATGGTAATTAGACACTGAACAGGTGGCATTCACACAAAGCATGTCTAAACTAATCAAATGACATAGCAATGCGAGACACCATACGCATGATATGAGCAACATAACCCTGCCAAGTTAGAGCATACACCTCGGGGGGGGGGGGGAATAGGACTGGTCATCTGTCTCTGAATCCTCCTCTGAGGAGCTATCCGAAACTAGCGAGATATGCGCTTCGTCAGATAGCATAGTCTGCTCTGAAGACCTTGTTTTCACACCAGAATTTGCCATCACCGTGTCAAATGGCTGATGCACACGAAGAGCAGTTGAATGTACTAACATTGTTGACAGATGTAATATGTAACAAAAAAAAGGATGGCCTGATATAATTTACATATAAGATGACTGGCTAAGCAGGATGGCATTGCAAAATTCACATATATGATGCTTGGCTAAACAAGATGGCATTGCATAATTCACATAAACGATGAATAAACTAAACAGATGGCATTCGCACAATGGATGTCTAAACTAAGCAGATGACATATTTGATGTATAAAGTGAGCAATGCAAGACACCATATGCATGATATAACCAACATCAGCATGCCAAGTTAGAGCGAAGACCTCAGGGGGTAAATAGGAGTTGTCTTCTCCTTCTGAATCCCCCTCAGAACAGATATCTTCCTCTCGATTACAATCCGAAATGCGTGGAGGGGGGCTGCCTTTGCGCCTACCATGGAGCGACGTCTGCATGAAATTTTATTGCCACGCAAGGCTCGTCTCTTTTGCTCTACATGTTCAGTTCCATTGTTTAGAACAACTGTCATGCATAGGAATAAAACATAGTGAGATTATGTAAGGAGTGCATGCAGAAATCCAGAGTGATGGTAGCAACCTGTGGATAGACCCAAAACCAATAATAGCAGGCAGATAATGGCTTCAGTTAAAAAATACATATAATGGCTTCTTTACTGTTTGTTTCCCACCCAACATGAAACTCATAGTAGATACCGGAGATTAACCAGATAGTAGATAGATACTATTGAGAGCGGCCCCGATATGTACCCCACCATTTAAAAACTCAAGTTTGACCATTAGTTTGGAGCTGACTCAGAGTCTAATCGGTGAACAGGACGATAAAGTAGCATGTAATATTAAGCGATGCATAACGTAAGCAGACACGAAAGAATGCGACCTCTCTTGCGGACCCGTGTAGTCCTCGAGGTCATCTCCTCGGTTGACGATGGTAATGCAGATTTCATGGCTGCCAGCGGCGGGGAAGAAGATTTGAGGCAGCGAAAGACAGTCTGGAGGCCGGATCCCTGCTGTGCTGGACCCTTCTGTCGTTGGAGCAACTGAGCTGGGGTGGATGACGGCGTAGCAGGAGCAGGACAAACCACACAAGGTTTTCTTTGACAACTATATGTAAGAGAAGTAATTCTGTAAGGCTCGTTTCAATTGGAGGATTCCAACAATGCAGGGATAGGAAATAGACAGGAATAGGATAGGAATGCACGTGCAAAACAGAGAATTTAAAAACACAGGATTTCTGCCAATTTGGGTGTTTGATTCACAACAATTGGAAGATCATAGGATGCAAAGAAGCATGGTGAGATTAAGTCAAACCACAAGAAAATGTATGGTTATAATGCTATTATGCTACTATCTCTTAGTCTTGTGCTTCATGAATAGGAATTTGAAAAGGAGGACAAGTGAAAATTAAAATTCCTACGTTTTTTCTTTCAAGGAGACACTAAAGGAACAAATCCGTGTGCTCAGTGGACAATATACATAACATGTAGAGTAAAAAAGAGATGCAACAAGTGTACAACCTCTTTGCCGAAACCATGTCGATCTCAGCGTGATTGGGTTGGCCGGTGAGGATGCTCCGGCTGACTTTGCTGTCGGGGGAGGGGAAGAAGATCTTAGGCGTCTGGAGATGGAGCCCGAGGTACTGCTCCGCTATGATGGAGGGTTTCGTCGTTGGAGCAGCTCCGGTGAGTTGTATGACGCCGAGGCTGAAGCAGGACAAGAGAGACAACGAACAACGTTAACCTGAGTGGAATTCTAATAGCATCTCCAATACATGACGTAAAATACATAACCACAAAGTGCTAGATGTAAAATACATCAGCCGCTCATCTCTGAACTTAACTGTTGAAACTGAAC
The DNA here is from genome assembly GCF_018294505.1 of Triticum aestivum. Classification (NCBI taxonomy): domain Eukaryota; kingdom Viridiplantae; phylum Streptophyta; class Magnoliopsida; order Poales; family Poaceae; genus Triticum; species Triticum aestivum. The sequence goes on along the minus strand of NC_057808.1, from coordinate 307,831,733 downwards.
TTAACTGTCGGAACTGAACTTAACTGTCGAAACTGAATTTTGCTGTCGAAACTGAATTTTGATGTCGAAACTGAATGCACTAGCAAGGTGAGGCTAGACGTCGGTCGACTGACTTTTTCATCTCTGGTCAGTCGATTTTGCAGCCGTTGGATACGAAATCAAGGGCCTGTGGTTCATCTTCAACCTCCACCCCCCTGAGCCGCCAGCCACCAAGGGCCAAACAACAGCCCCCTGCCGCCCGCGGCCATCGGTGTGCCGCCCCGCCCGCCCCGAAAACACTCCCCACCGCCGGTCCGCCGCCG
>NC_057808.1:307816065-307830835 GCF_018294505.1 Triticum aestivum | reverse complement strand
CCAAAAGTCGATTCAGTCAACTGAAGTGTAGCTAAATCGGAGCAGCATCACAAGCAAGAGCAAGAGCGAGAGCAGCAGCACGAGCAAGAGCAATAGCAAGAGCAGACCAGGCAGGGGACCGAGAGCAAGAGCAGAGCAGCAGCGCGAGCGAGAGCTAAAGCAGCAGCAGCTCCTACTGATGTGGACGTCGCCGCCGAGGGAGCGACGCCGTGGAGGAAGTGGCCGGCGAGGGCGCCGTGGCTGGAGCCACGCCGTGTCGGCTCGGGACCGAGCGCCGGCAGCACCGTGAGATCGAATCAAGAAGAAAATGCGGCGATTAGTGTACAACCTCTTTGGTGGCGCCGATTAGGCCGCAGCTTCATCCGAGGAAACTGTGATGATGATGCTCTTCCGGTGGTGCAGGTGAAGACGGCGGTGTGGGAATGGAGGTGGCGCGAAAGATGAGGGGAACGTCGGGGCAGCTCCTTGGAGGTGGAGGACGGGGTGGCTGAACCGGCGGGACGATGAGATCGTCGACGGATCCTCATCCGTTACGGTGGATGAGGGACGTCGAGGTGTTGCTGTGGATGACGTCGTCGGGGAAGAGGCTCCGGCTGGGTGGCGGACGGAGCAGGGTGTGGGGTTTCGTCGTAGGTTTTCGCGGCCTCGGTGTACGAATGGGTGGGCGGATGGGATAGCAGTGGGGAACCATGGCTTAGAGACGCGCTTGTCCGAAATGTGGGGTAAGTTACGAAAGTACCCCCACCGATTTGAGGCGGTTCTTTCGGTTCAGGGGTACCATGGGCATTTCGCGTGTCGGGATTTCACAGGAGGTGGGAGTTTTCGCGCGCGTTGTAATTTCGGAATAGCAAGGCGCGGGCTGAGATGGAGGGAGTTGTCGGAGCACAACGAGACAAAGATATATCTTAAATATTTCGGGCTAACAAGGCGCGGGTTGAAATTTCCGGACAAGCCTAACGTGTACTGTACCAAAGCAATGCGCACTACAAATGTCATTCAAAACTTTGAATTCATGTTATGTTCAATTAAGATATTTCGCTACGTGTATAATGCATGCAACCTACTACTCAAATGAACGTTTTAGTGCATTCCAAACGTATATACTATCGCTTCAATATGAACTAAATTTGAATTCGTTTCTCTATTTGAATAAGATCTACAGTAATGATTGTTGTGAAATCAAAGCATTTGAATTCGTTTCTCTGTTTTAATAAGATCTACAATCATCATTATTGTCAAGTTAAACCATCGTTTGTGTATTATCTTCACAGCACACCACATGATTAGTCTCTTTACATATGAACTATGTGTACTATATGAACTCGAACTAGATTTTTTGAATCCACTTTATTTTGATTTCAAATCACATTACATTTCTAGCTCTAGCTAGATCTTCATAATCTAAACCATGTCTCATATGTATAATGTGTTTATCACATTATGTATGGTGCCCCGCCCCCTATGCCTACAAGTATTTAGATGTGAGTTGCAAACACCACACATTACCACAAATTCAAATAAAATGTGAGAATGTTCGATATATATATAGTATTGTTTAGATTGTTTGATATTTAGTTGTAAGCTGCAAACGCCACACATTATCACAAATTCAAATAAAATGTGAGATTGGTTGATGTATAGTATGGTTTAGATTGTTCGTCATTTAGCTGTGAGTTGCAAACGCCATGCATTATCACATCATGGTATAACATGTGCACAGCACGTGTATCACCGCTATATTCATGCATGCAATGTTTAAAACGCTATGATCTCCTATTGAAATATATGCATCCGCTTTCATATCAAATTATGATCTTTGTTAGTCTCTTACACCCACACAATCCTCTAACCTTTGTAGCTACCACTAACTTTCTCTCGTGCATGCACACGCCCTCCTCGCCCTCCCCCTCCCTCGGCATTCTATCCACCGGGCACATTCATTTTTTTCTTTAGGTCGTTCTCCCAGAGTCTCCACAACTCCTTTCCGACACACACCGATCGATAAACCTCTCCAGCGATGCCTGCCTACAACATACACACACACACCTTCAATCTCCTCCTTTATGTGTCCTTGCCTCGTGTCTCTCATACGGTCAGACACACGTGTAAACTCTCGCCCCTCTTTTCATCGATCTCACAACCGCAAACTCCTCCCCTATCTAGCTAGTAGTTGGGCCTCTCGCACCACCTCCTAGCTCCATTCTCTCTGTCTATCCGTCTCGCTGGGCCTTATTTGCCTCTAACAAATGGACGTACACCGACCGATCTCTCGCTATACATATAGCTAGCTAGGTCCTTATAACTCGTTTTTACCCACACGTCAATCGATCTACCTCATTAGTTGTGTCTCTCCCTTCCTCCGACAAACAACAAATGATCTACCAATCTAGTTAGGTTTGCTTACCAAACACATGGTTCCCCTTCATCATCCATGGATGCGTCCCGACAGATCTATCACGCACAGGCACACACAGGAACACATCCCCACTCTTATTGATAACATTGCAGTTCCACCCTCAGTTTATCTAGTAGGCCTCTCCCACCATCTTCGAGAAGCAACTCCATCACCCATCCATCACTCTACCCCTCTCCCTCCCTCTCTCTCTCCTCTCTCTCTCTGTCCCATCATATTTCCCGTCCTTTAGTTATGTATGGATGTCGACCGATCTCCCTCAAGACATAGTTGGGTCTCTCCATCTCAACACATATACGAGTCGTTCTACCTCTATAGTTAGGCCTCTGCCTACCCCTCCCCCACCCCCTCCCCCCACACACACACCGATACATCGAGCGCTCTAGTCATGTCTCCCTGCCACACACAAACTTGACATGTTCCCTCTAATGTTCCGGTAGGCCAGTCACCCTATATCTTTGACTTGCACACACACACAATTTCGATGGCTCTCTTCATCGATCTCGCACCCACCCACTTGATCCTCTCTTTGACTCTATCGATAGCTATGGCCGCTCCCTCTCTTCTTGTGGATTGCCCGACCCTCTATGTATGATATGGATAGGCCTCCATTTCACACACATTGCATGCAAAATTTTGTTTGAGATGTCATCGACACATATTCCCACAAATAATTCACGAAATCAACCCCCCACCCCACCCCCACCCCAAAACAAAAAATACTCACGAACGCGGTTTGTATCTCTCACACACACCCACGTAGGTGGGGACGTGCACGAAGAGAAGAGGTGCATGCACGACGCACGTACTCCCGTCTCTTTCCCAACCACACCCGCGCGGGTACACGGTGGAGCTCATTTCTGTACGAAAAAGGCAGCCCACGTGGTAATTTGGCACGTGTACTGGTTGTCCACTTGGTGGAGGGAGGATCGTCCACCACGGGTGAACAAACAAATTGTGACTTGACGTGTTATGTTAAAAAAAAGAGGCAAACCATGTGGGGCCTACCTTAGAGGCAAGGCTCTATACACTGGAGTACTTTTGATGTGTCCCGTCAACTCGCAGAACGAGGAGAAGCTTGCTTATTACGCCGTCTCCCCCGCCCACGGGCGCGGTGGCTCGCAGGATAAGGTGAAGCTTGCTCTGCCTTACGCCCGCTCCCTCGCCCATGCGCGCGGTGGCTCGTAGGACGAGGAGAAAAATTTACTACTCCCTCCGTTTACTCCTCGTCCCTACTACCTTGGTTATAGAGATTATATCATATTGTTTGGAATATATATGTCCTTTAGTAGATTTCAATATGAACTACTAGTACATACTCCAAACACTGATGTATATAGACGTATTTTAGAGTGTAGATTCATTCATTTTGCTCCGTATGTAGCACTCTCCCTCGCCCCTCGACCCTCGCCCACGTGGTGGACGTGCATCAATTCATTCGGTCTCATATAGCCAGAACGATATATACTGCACTACCATTATTGCTCGACTTCCCGAAGAGGCGAAGAGCCAATCGCAAGGTTAATATTTTGGAGATGCCAAGCGCAAGGTTATAGGAGAACAAGTAGTAGGTGCAGCGTCATTTATAAATAAAGTTTTTTTCTTCAGTGGCACGTACGCAATATGATAGGTTCATATGGAGAGAAAAGGAAACCGCTTCACTATATACATAGTCAGGACGGGCCAGCCTACACGGTTGCTTGCTGGGGTTGCTCTCTTCACACTCTCTCGCACAAAATGACTGTGGCCACATCTCTAACATCCCGGTGGATCACGTCCGCTTGGGGAAGGGGTGGATGTTTAGTGTAGATGCGGTGGCCGTTGCCGACGGCGAAAACCCACTGTCGGCACGTCCGATCAGGGGTCCCCGCCGTTCTCTCTCACAAAGCCGGTGAGGTTGCCTTCGTCCCTTGCTCACTGCCGCGACGTGGGCAGTTGCCGCCTCCCGCCGCCCTCCTCAAGGTTGAGCTACGTCCCTCAGGTACAACTCCCTTTACAGCCGGCTTGCACCACTGCTCCAGCTGCCCACATCACTCCCTGTGGATATTTCTCTACTTCTTTGCCCCGCACATACCTCTACTGGCTTCTACGTACTATATTTGTGATGAGTTTGTGTCTCATCAACTAGTCCCAGTAATCTTATTCTAATCACGCTTCTTCAATTTCTTTTCCACAGGGATGCTCATCTCGATTTTGGGGAAACTGCACAAAATGATCCGATGGTCAAAAGGTTGCAAACTTCATTTATTAGGAAGCTCGAACATTGCCAGCAAATTGAAGCCTGGTCAGGTTTCACGGTTCAAGGGCTAGGGACTGCATGGATCGTTTTTTTCTTTAGCTGCCTCTGTTCCAAAATAAGTGTCAACTTTAGTAGTAGTACAACTTTGTACTAAAGTTTGCACAAAGTTGAGACACTTATTTTGGAACGGAGGGAGTACATATTTGCTATGATCTGTCAATCATTGAGATGCAATAGCATGCATGTTAGTCTCCTTTGTATTTGATGAAATGTTGCAACGGGCAACCTTGGACGCAAGATACATGTACAGAAGCTGGAAGCTTCATAGCATTGTACAAATTTATCTCGCTGATAAATTACAGTACGTACTATACTAGTACTTCCTCCGTTCCTAAATATAAGTCTTTGTAGAGATTTCACCATGAACCACATGCGGATGTATATAGATGCATTTTAAGTGTAGATTCATTCATTTTGTTCCGTATGTAGTGGAATCTCTACAAAGACTTATCTACTAGTAATAGCTAGCCCCCACTACTAGGAATTCTCTATCCTCTCCTTGAGCCACATCATCAAAATTGATGTAGCCGTTAGATGAAGTAAATCAGTCCATAATAGCCGTCTGATCTAGACGTTGAGAGGCTCCGCACTAAGCCACATGCAAGCATGCAGAAATACCGTGGCACATGCATGTGAGTGGGTTTTAAATCACATCAACATGTCTGCATGCAAGCATGCACCGGTAGCATGCATGTAAGTGAGCTTTTAAGTCCCATTAACATGTCAAAAAGAAAAATATAATCCCATTATGCAGTAGGAGTTGGCTGATCTTTTTTCCTTACGTTGGATGATCTAAATGATGATGGGAGTTTATTTAGTTTGGGTACCACATTTGTCATGCGGTTATAGAGTTTTTTTAGTTCTATGAAATCGATAATTTTGCGCAGAGAGATATACTGCTGTTCCGCGGCAACGCGCGGGGACTCATCTAGTAATATTTAGGAACGGAGGGAGTACTATGTAAAGAGTTAGGTGTCGCACAGTGATAGTGTGAGGTGGGCCATGTAATCACTGAGCCTGCGTGTTTTCACTGCTCTTGCACGCCTCCGCTGTAAGAATGGAGAAAATTGTAATCTAGTAGTAGTACCTCCTTTCGCCGAAAGCGTGGGACATCCAGCAGTCCTACCACCTCAGTAATAAAGACCAATGAGCCGTCAAATCACATAGACCCAGCAGTAAGTTGGACGGACGAAGCAACCATCACTCTTGCGCCAGTGAGAGGTCGCATCCGCTCTGCCCGGGCATGAATGCGACACCGATTCTTTGGAGCGACGCAGACCGTTTCGGGCGGGAAGCGTGCGCCGGCGATGGAGGGGCTTTGGGTGGGCCAGGCTGGTCAGGAGCGGGCGTGGCAGTTGTCCACATGTCCCTACCGGACACGCCTGGAAACGAGAGGATGCACCGACTCTCGCGGCTAAAATCGTACACTACACAACATCTCTCTGTAGGAGTAGGTCGATCTGTCGCTCTCTCTAACACACACATGCTGTTAAACACACACACACACACACACACACACACACACACACATATACACACACACACACGCACACGCACGCACCTTGGTCCCGTTGCACCTTCTAACGTGACTTATTACACCTGGACGGAGGGAGTAGTAAGTATACGAGATACGGTGGCACACTGACTTAAGTCGAATACAAGTGCCCAAAATTTGTGTGCATGTTATAATAAGGATTCACTTAAAGTAGTACGTGAGCGAACAGAGGGATCAATTGGACAGTGTTCCCGAGCAGTAGCGAGATGTGTGAGGTAAGATACACCGCTGGCGCTTTTAATTTTTTCTTATTAATTTGTTTGTTTCACCCTCTGACTGGTGGGACCCAACGTGCTACGTGGAGAGAGGTAAGGTGACTAAGGTTGCATTATTTCTGCACCACTGTGGATAGTCTTACCACCAAAGCCACATGACACAATTATGATTGAAATCCCAATGACTCCCACGCACACACACACACAAAAAAACACGGCATGCTTGTCACACGAATGCAGGAATGTATAAAAGGTTATTTCCCTCTCGTTGAACATAACGGGAGGGTTGTGTAGCTGGTTAGCCTGTTCGCTCATCAAACTTGAGGTCTCGGGTTCGAGAACTACACTTGAGCATAATTTGTGCCAGGAGGATTCTTTGACTAGTCAAAATGTTTTCTAGGGTTTCCACGCTTCACACTCTCTCTCCAGTATATATATACACGCTGGAGCCTCGGCGCTTGTAGTTGCTCTCTTAACACTCTCTCGACCTCTCCCGCTGGAGCCTCAGCGCTTGTAGTTGCTCTCTTCACACTCTCTCGCCCTCTCCAGATCTAAACAAGACTTCGTTGGCCTCTCTCTCCCCTCACTGCTGCTCAAAGAGCCGGCAGGATCCGTCCGCCGGGAAGGGAAGGAGGCTTAACGATGTCGCCGTCGGCGAGGGACTATCGGCGCAACTGTTCACTTTCCACCCAGCGGCGGCGTGGGAGGACCTCCGACCCCTTCTTCTTCGCCGTCGTCCCGTCGCCCACCGAACCACGCCCCTAGAACCTTAAGGTATAATTTACTTACTCCACATGCATTGCTCTAGCTGCATGTATACCATGAATCTAGGACGTGGTTCAAAGAGGAAAGGAGTGGGGGCAAGTAGTGGGAAAAGTTGTATATAGCATGAATCTAGGACGTGGTTCAAAGAGAAAATGAAGGGGGAAAGTTGTATAGCATGAATCTAGGACGTGGTTCAAAGAGGAAAGGAATGGGGGAAAGTAGTGGGGAAAATTGTATCGCATAAATCTAGGACGTGGTTCAAAGAGGAAAGGAAGGGGCGAAAGTAATAGTTCAAAAAGGAAAGGAAGGGACAAGGCTGTAGAGTTTGAGCAGGACTAGATGTGCTGCGCTCACATAGGGAAAGGTGTCTAAAGATAACAAAACTGGGACCAACACAAATATGCTCCTTGGTTGTTTGTTATTTGTTGCAACAGACTGTGCATGACCACAGTACATCGGTAGATGCACATGGTGCTGGTGCGTCCACTGTCCCATGCAACTCATTAGTCCATGTTTGGTTAAAAACTCCCTAGTCCCTACCTTCTTGGTTCCAGGGACTAAATGTGGACTAGAGGTTATTAAATGACATGCTAAAAGACCATGTTACCCTAGTAATGAACTAATAGGGACAAGGTGCGATGCGTGGCAGGGGAAACTGTTGGAAAAAGTCCCAAAAGACTCCCTCGGGGTCTTCTTTGTTTAGTCCCAAATGCCCACATTTAGTCCCTAAAAGTCCCTCCTGTTTGGTTTAGATGGCACTAACACGGAGTTTTTTTAGTCCCTACACCAAAATGTCCCTGTAAACAAACACCTTCTAATAATGCCGCTGGAAAATTGATGCAATGCCACAGTTAAAAGCAAATTACATGTTTAACGAATTTTATTGTTAATATAATCTCTATGTTAATATTAATCAATGCCACCGTTTGAGAAATGCTACTGTCTTGCTTTCTTTCCCATTTAGATAAGGTAGATGCTTCTTTTTGTTGGCTTCTGTGTCATCCACCGTTATTGACCACTAATTGTTTCCTTTGCACCTATGTGTAAACAGGGTTATCTACTTCACCTCGTTGCCATTGTGACCTTTTGTTGCACTGCACAAAACACTTTTGTTTTAAGAGTGTTTTGTGCAGTTCAACCAAAATGTCACACCGACAACGTTGCTTGATTGCTTGATCTTAGTGGAACTGCACAAGAGGAGATCTTACTTCCTATCCGTTAAGGAGAATTTGGTTCAGATCTTCTTCTTGTGAGTTGTTTGAATTCCGCATCATGAGAGGTTAGTACTAGCCTTCTTTCACATGACTCTGCAGTGTGCTTTCATATGTTGTGCTACTTGTACGATAATGTTGCTTGATTTTAGTGAACTGCACAAATGGAGACAAGACTTCCAATCTGTATGTGCACCGTAATATCCCATTGAGGTAAGATAAGGATATTTCACAACTGCTGGCCTGTATTTTGCCACTTTCATCAAAAATTAAGTTTAGTACTATACTTGTGCTCCCTAATTGACATGCCAAATCTTACATTGAAGGCGAAGCTTGTCTGTTATTGAACCAAGTGATGAAGGGGAAGAACAAGCGGAAGAAAAACAAAAATCAACTCCCGGTGCTGTAAGGAAGCACTGGAACTGTGATGACACAAGTAATGATATAGTTTTGCATCTTAATTTATTGCTATGGCTGGAACGAGCAATTGTTTTGCCACTGATTTGATGCCACTCTTAATGTAATATGTAATTATCTCTACTTGTGCAAACAGGGATATTCTTTGAAGATACCATATATTTTAGTGGAACTGCACAACAAGATGTTGGAAACTTTAAACTAATCGAGGAGTATATAGTAAGCATGGCCACCACCGTAGATAGCAACAGATGGTTCCGGAGAAGTGCTTCATCTGTATGCTCTACACAATAAGCCTCCTGACAAAGGTTGGTACTCGCCCACTGATTTCATCCATATGATTGAGCTTTGTCATCTCTATTGGTGTTGTGCTACTGTTTAGATACTGTCATGAAAAAGTGGTATTGTCCTTGAGAAGTGCTTCATCTGTGCTGTTTTAAATATTTCCTTTCCTTTTTTTCGAGCAAACAGGGATGCTAGCATTTAGTAGTCCTCTTGTCTTTGCACATCAGGATCATATTCCTCTGAAGAAGAATATGGAGTACGTGAAGTGACTAGTTCCGATTATGCCAGGATGAAGAAGCCCTGTCTATCTTCTCATCAGAAGGAGCAGTTGAAGGATGGTTACATTACTCCCCACAAGACCAAACTAACTTCAGCTCAGAAGGACTGACAAATCTCCATTTTTTTGCTGTGATGCGCGAGTACAATGTTGTTCTAGGATTCTTTCTGGTGAGTTCCATTTTTCTAAAAGTGTGCTCTACATGGACCATGTATGTGCCTGTTGAAACTGTCAATTCATAGTACAGTTTGCTTTATACTAATCACTTTTTTGTATTTGTGCAAACAGGGCTGCTCAGCTTGATTTCAATGGGAACTGCACAAAATGTTCATGAATACATCGAATCATTCATTTCCACCACAAGAAAGGAGGTGCCGATAAGTTCAAGGCATTGCAACATATAAGGGCGAAATCATACAAGCTACGCGCGAATTTGGTTGATTTTGGTGGAACTGCACAAAAAGAACAGCTGGTTTATTTAGCATGAGGTGCCATGGCAAACCCTGCCCATTCCACAATCGTAGGAATTTGATATTTTGGAATGGGACAACCTTGTCAAATTTTGCTCATTGATTTTAGCAAAACATGCGTTTGATATTTTCGAATGGGACGCCCTTTGCTGTCAGCAGCGTCGATCAATTTTTTCTTTATTCTTTAGTTGTGAAGTAAATATTGCCTCTGACATGTGAGTCACTGAGATGCATAATCATCGATTGTTTTGAATGTTCCCTATGAATTGCCAGGTCTGTGTGTTTGATTGCAATGTACAGAAATGCTAAAAAGCTCCTGAAACTCTTTGTACTAATTCTTTTCCTTTTTTACTTTGCACATTGTGAAAGTGCATACTTTTTTGTATAAGATTGGTCAAAGTAGAGATACTTTGACTGCAGACAAAACTTGTATGCACGACTAAAAGGACCGGAGGGAGTACATGTGAAACTGCTGCAAACGAGGTGATCACCCTGGGAATAATGCTCGTACGTATTGTTCTGCATGTTCATCCAATGCCAGTGATACAGGAATTCAAACTAATCGAAATAAATTCATTCATCCACGGTCGGATTTCATGTAAACATGCCAGATTTCATTACATTTCATACATTCTTCAACTAAAAAGGGGTGCGCTGGAGGTATAATTAATTAACCGAAGCTACCCACCTGTGTCCCGCTGAGCCGAACAGAAGCTTCAGTGACTTAACTGCAGGTGCAGTTGCGTAACTGACATGTGGCCTGTTGGGCCTACGTGTTAGTCAGCCAACTGCACCAGCAGTTAAGTAGAAGCAGCGTTCTTCTCCAGCGCAGCTCTCCGACTCCACGTCGCCGCCAAGAAGCTAACCGGCCGTCAATGGTAAACCCGCCTAGCTTGGCTTCAACCGGAGGGTAGCAGCGGTGGCCTTACTTGGACCCGAGCGGCAGCGACCTACCGTGTTCTAGTCTTCCTTGTTTTCTGTGTGGCGCGGCCTCGTTGGCAGCGGGGCGGGGCCTCGGCGGAGCCGGCGATGTCCTCTGTCTCATTGCCGGCGGGCGGTGCCTCAGCGGAGCGGTGGAAATCCTCCCCCACGTTGCCGGCAGGGTGGGGCCTCGGCTGAGCCGGCGATGTCCTCTGCCTCGTTGTTGGCGGGGCGGGGCCTCGGCAGAGCCGATGATGTCCTCTGCCTCGTTGTTGGCGCCGCGGGGCCTCGGCGGAGCAGGGCCTCGTCGACGCCAGCGGAGCGGGGACTCGTCGGAGCCGGCATTGTCCTCTGCCTCGTCCTCGGTCTCGCCAAACAGCGCCTCGCCCGCTTCATCGCCCTCTTTGCTAGCCTCTTTGTAGGCGGCCGCAGCCTCCGCCACCCGCATGCGGTACCGCCAGCGCTCGAGGCGGCCCTTGCGGGCGGAGCGGTACGAGTCGAGCAGCGCCTCCTGCTTCGCCCGCTCCGCGGCGATCTGCTCCTCCGCCTGCAGGTGCTCCTGGAGGAGATGGTGGTTATAGGCGGTGTCGGCCTGCGCCTCCCAGAACTGCTCCTCACGCATCTGCCTCACCCTGTCCATATATTGGGCACGGGCCTCGCCGATGGTCATGGTGCAATGCACCAGCGAGGATGGCACGGAGGAGGGGGTTGGTGCCGGATCGTCGACTACCATGTTCTCCATTGGGACGTCGTCGTCCTCCGGCTGCCTGCCGGCCAGCCGGTTGGCAGCAATGGCTGCCATGTCCTTGTGGTCCGTCGTCCGCCTGTCCCGAAGAGCGCTGGAGCGCGAGGAAGCCATGGTGGGCAGTAGTGGTGCAGACAGGAGAAAGGGAACGGATGCGGATGACTGCGACTATGGCCGGCGCAGTAGTTTATATAGCAATGGGGGGCGGGCGAAGGGACGGACGTGTGGCGCCGGAGTAGCCGCCTCGGCAACCGCGTATCATTAATGTGGGCGGCATATGGAAGGACGGACGGCACTTGTGTCGTTTGAAGGCGGACCAATCGCCTGCACCAGGAAGCGGGGCGGGCGGCGCTGACTGTTTTGGGCGGAAAGCGCGCGCGCGGGGAGGAGATGACTTTACTTGGAGAGGATGACAATGGGGACCCACCAGGTCCATAGCCTCAGGTGCGCAAGTGCCTCCTTATTATAAATATATATATATATAACTATAATTTATTTTGCTTCCTCCTGGTTTCCTGACATCACGGTCCCACACCATTGTCAACCTATGTAGTAGTCAATAAACGAGAGAATTGCACAAGAAGCGGCCGACAGCTGGGACCAAGCAGCTCGAGCAGTATTTGTGTTTTTGAGGTGTGAGCACTCCAGAGTTTTTCGATGTTTAGCCCAGATATTAATTTTTCTCCTCTGAACAACAACGAAAACATCGCTGCAGGTATTAACTGGGTGGGCTGTGGCTCGTCTAGCCCAGGCCAGATATCCAGCCCAGATATTAATTTTTTTCTAGCTGAAAATGGCTAGCCCAGCTATACTTTTTTTAGGAATACCCAGACAAGGCAGAGTGCTATTCTCCGCCCCGCTGGGCTGCAAATCTTTCCTAGGAGGGATGCATTAGGCTTAACAAGAAATGGGCTTTAAGAAATAACAAATGGGATGTAATTATAAAAACTGGGCAGTAACTATAAAAAAATGCACCAAACACGTGATTACTTTATCAAATATTATTTTTGAATATTGAAAATTTTAATTTCATTAATTGTTGCGAGCGCAATGTTTCGTTGGATTTTTATGTAATATAAAATTATATTGAAATTGTATTTAATCTGACTAGAAATTTCGGGATAAAAATATTTCGGATCCCATCAAAATGTGGGAATTTTTATTGAATTCTGTTTTGAACGGTTGGTTGAAATGGGCTGTACTTTTAACAAACTGTAAATGGGCTGTAGTAAATTCCATTAGAATTCAAAAATGGGCTACACATTCTTAAAAATCTCAAATGGGCTATAGTTCTCTGCCACACACTTCTGGCCTTACTAAGTTGACGTGTCCCCTAAAAAAATAGAGTTGACGCGTATGCAAGGCTTTGTCAACTTATAGTCAACACACGGTTCTAGCAGCAGTGGCCGTTGGATGTCCATCCAACGGATGCCGTGCTTCTTCTTCAATCTCGGATATTCTAGCTTCACCCGCCCAAAAAATGATTCCTCCCCCTGACATCTCGGGCGCACCGTTTTGGAAGCTGACCTGTGGGCCTACTAAGTTGATGTACCAAGGGCTTTGTCAACTTAGTCAATATAAACGATTCTAGCAGCAGTGACCGTACGATGTCCATCCAACAGCCGTCGTGCTTCTTCAACCTCTGGTCTTCTTGCTCCAGCCGCCCAAAGCAGCGCCGGTCGTGCCGCCTACTCCTGCCTCCCGTGGTCGGTTGTGCTGCCGCGGAGGCCTCACCGCCCCCTACTACTCCCACCGCTGGCCAGGCCATCCCTCCACTCACCCACACCCCCTGTTATTCTGCGGCGACGGCAGCGCAGCCGAACCAGTGAACCCTCGTACTCCTCTCCGCGTGTGCATCCACTGCCGCGTCTTCCCCGGCTCCGCGTCGTCCCCTTCCAAGGCCTCGCCGTCGTCCACTGCTCTGGTGCTCTCGGTGCGGCGTGGTCAACGTGGTCAAGGAATGACTTCCATCGGACGTGGACTGTACGTGGAGAGGCTGACAGCTGGGTCCACGGCAGCCGCAAGGAAGTGCCTCCTTATTACGTGCAAAATAATTATTCCTCCACCTGACAGCGGGGACCCACCGGACAGGCCACCGTATTTTGCGGAAAAAAATGATTCGTCCCCTGACTGCTGGGACCCACGAGCTACATCTTCGCACGCAAGGAAGTGTTTCCGAAAAAAACGATTCGCTCCCCTGACTGCTGGGACCCACCAGCTACATCTTCGCACGCAAGAAATGCGTCCGAAAAAAACGATTCGCCCCCGACTGCTGGGACCCACCAGCTACACCTTCGCACGCAAGGAAGTGCTTCCGGGCAAAAAAACGATTCGCCCCCCTGACTGCTAGGACCCAGCAGCTACACCTTCGCACGCAAGGAAGTGCGTCTGGGCAAAAAAAACAATTCGCCCCCCTGACTGCTGGGACCCACCAGCTACATCTTCGCAGGCAAGGAAGTGCCTGACAGTCAGGACCCACCTGGTCGAAGCATACGTAGCATTGTCATTCTGGTCGCGAACGTGTACATACATACTGGTCGACGTAGAGGCGCGCACGTGTCGTAGTAGAGGCGTGCACGTGTCGTAGTAGAGGCGCGCACGTAGCATGTACACATATGTACAGCGGCTAGGGTGCAAGAAAGAAAATACGGCCACGTATGTGTACATACGGGCAGGGTCTCGAACGCCTACTCGCGCATATGTACGGCCAGGGCTCGTGTACATGGCTGGGTCGGAACGGAGAAACAGCGTCGTCTTCGTGTTCATGGGGAGGCAACGGAATGCGTCGTGTTCATGGGGAGGCAACGGAATGCGTCGTGTTCATCGGGAGGCAACGGAATGCGTCGTGTTCATCGGGAGGCAACGGAACGCATGGGAGCCAACCGGCTGGGTCGGAACGGAATGCGTGGTCGTGTTCATCGGGAGGGCTTGGACGGAACAGGCGATGGAAACGAGGCCTGGCGTACCGCAGAACGGAGGAAACGGAGCTCCTACGTTCGGAACAGGGTCCTGTTGATCGGGAGGGGTGTGGCGTACCGCAAAACGGAGGAAACAGACCACCTACGATCAAAACGGGGGTCCTGTTGATCGGGAGGGGTGTGGCGTATCGCAAAACGGACGAAACGAACCTCCTACGGTCGAAACGGGGGTCCTGTTGATCGGGAGGGGTGTGGCGTACTGCAAAACAGACGAAACGG